>NC_092229.1:45048930-45348930 GCF_036320965.1 Panulirus ornatus
TATATATATATATATATATATATATATATATATATATATATATACATATATATATATATGAAGAATGTCTGGAAGTCGAGAACATTATTTCGGGAAGCAAAAATGGGTATGTTTGAAGGAATAGTGGTTCCAACAATGTTATATGGTTGCGAGGCGTGGGCTATGGATAGAGTTGTGCGCAGTAGGGTGGATGTGCTGGAAATGAGATGTTTGAGGACAGTATGTGGTGTGAGGTGGTTTGATCGAGTAAGTAATGTAAGGGTAAGAGAGATGTGTGGAAATAAAAAGAGTGTGGTTGAGAGAGCAGAAGAGGGTGTTTTGAAATGGTTTGGTCACATGGAGAGAATGAGTGTGGAAAGATTGACCAAGAGGATATATGTGTCAGAGGTAGAGGGAACGAGGAGAAGTGGGAGACCAAATTGGAGGTGGAAATATGGAGTGAAAAAGATTTTGAGTGATCGGGGCTTGAACATGCAGGAGGGTGAAAGGCGTGCAAGGAATAGAGTGAATTGGAACGATGTGGTATACCGGGGTCGACGTGCTGTCAATGGATTGAACCAGGGCATGTGAAGCGTCTGGGGTAAACCATGGAAAGTTGTGTGGGGCCTGGATGTGGAAAGGGAGCTGTGGTTTTGGTGCATTATTACATGACAGCTAGAGACTGAGTGTGAACGAATGGGGCCTTTGGTGTCTTTTCCTAGCGCTACCTCGCACACATGAGGGGGGAGGGGGTTGTTATTCCATGTGTGGTGAGGTGGCGATGGGAACAAATAAAGGCAGACAGTATGAATTATGTACATGTGTATATATGTATATGTCTGTGTGTGTATATATATGTGTACATTGAGATGTATAGGTATGTATATTTGCGTGTGTGGACATGTACATATATACATGTGTATGTGGGCGGGTTGGGCCATTCTTTCGTCTGTTTCCTTGCGCTACCTCGCTAACGCGGGAGACAGCAACAAAGCAAAATAATGAAAATATATATATATATATATATATATATATATATATATATATATATATATATATATATATATATATATATACATATAGTGAGTGCTCAAATTACAGAGGTATAAGTTTGTTGAGTATTCCTGGTAAATTATATGGGAGGGTATTGATTGAGAGGGTGAAGGCATGTACAGAGCATCAGATTGGGGAAGAGCAGTGTGGTTTCAGAAGTGGTAGAGGATGTGTGGATCAGGTGTTTGCTTTGAAGAATGTATGTGAGAAATACTTAGAAAAGCAAATGGATTTGTATGTAGCATTTATGGATCTGGAGAAGGCATATGATAGAGTTGATAGAGATGCTCTGTGGAAGGTATTAAGAATATATGGTGTGGGAGGAAAGTTGTTAGAAGCAGTGAAAAGTTTTTATCGAGGATGTAAGGCATGTGTACGTGTAGGAAGAGAGGAAAGTGATTGGTTCTCAGTGAATGTAGGTTTGCGGCAGGGGTGTGTGATGTCTCCATGGTTGTTTAATTTGTTTGTGGATGGGTTTGTTAGGGAGGTGAATGCAAGAGTTTTGGAAAGAGGGGCAAGTATGCAGTCTGTTCTGGATGAGAGAACTTGGGAAGTGAGTCAGTTGTTGTTCACTGATGATACAGCGCTGGTGGCTGATTCATGTAAGAAACTGCAGAAGCTGGTGACTGAGTTTGGTAAAGTGTGTGAAAGAAGAAAGTTAAGAGTAAATGTGAATAAGAGCAAGGTTATTAGGTACAGTAGGGTTGAGGGTCAAGTCAATTGGGAGGTAAGTTTGAATGGAGAAAAACTGGAGGAAGTAAAGTGTTTTAGATATTTGGGAGTGGATCTGGCAGCGGATGGAACCATGGAAGCGGAAGTGAATCATAGGGTGGGGGAGGGGCGAAAATCCTGGGAGCCTTGAAGAATGTTTGGAAGTCGAGAACATTATCTCGGAAAGCAAAAATGGGTATGTTTGAAGGAATAGTGGTTCCAACAATGTTGTATGGTTGCGAGGCGTGGGCTATGGATAGAGTTGTGCGCAGGAGGGTGGATGTGCTGGAAATGAGATGTTTGAGGACAATATGTGGTGTGAGGTGGTTTGATCGAGTAAGTAATGTAAGGGTAAGAGAGATGTGTGGAAATAAAAAGAGCGTGGTTGAGAGAGCAGAAGAGGGTGTTTTGGAATGGTTTGGGCACATGGTGAGAATGAGTGAGGAAAGATTGACCTAGATGATATATGTGTCGGAGGTGGAGGGAACGAGTAGAAGTGGGAAACCAAATTGGGGGTGGAAAGATGGAGTGAAAAAGATTTTGTGTGATCGGGGCCTGAACATGCAGGAGGATGAGAGGCGGGAAAGGACTAGAGTGAATTGGATCGATGTGGTATACCAGGGTTGACGTGCTGTCAATGGATTGAGTCAGGGCATGTGACGCATCTGGGGTAAACCATGGAAAGTTCTGTGGGGCCTGGATGTTGAAAGGGGGCTGTTGTTTCGGGCATTATTACATGACAGCTAGAGACTGAGTGTGAACAAATGGGGCCTATGTTGTCTTTTCCTAGCGCTATCTTGCACACATGAGGGGGGGAGGGGGATGTTATTCCATGTGTGGCGAGGTTGTGATGGGAGTAAATAAAGGCAGACAGTATGAATTATGTACATGTGTATATATGTATATGTCTGTGTGTGTATATATATGTGTACATTGAGATGTATAGGTGTGTATATTTGCGTGTGTGGACGTGTATGTATGTACATGTGTATGGGGGTGGGTTGAGCCATTTCTTTTGTCTGTTTCCTTGCGCTACCTTGCAAACGCAGGAGACAGCGACTAAGCAAAATAAACAAATAAATAAATAAATATATATATATATATATATATATATATATATATATATATATATATATATATATATATATATATATATATATATATATTTTTTTTACTATTCGCCATTTCCCGCAATAGCAAGGTAGCGTTAAGAACACAGGACTGGGCCTTTGAGGGAACATCCTCACCTGGCCTCCTACTCTGCTCCTTCCTTTGGAAAATTAAAAAAAAAAAAAAAAAAGAGAGGGGAGGATTTTTTTTTGCTTTGTCGCTGTCTCCAGCGTTTGCGAGGTAGCGCAAGGAAACAGACGAAAGAAATGGCCCAACCCACCCCCATACACATGTATATACATATGTCCACACACGCAAAATATACATACCTACACAGCTTTCCATGGTTTATCCCAGACGCTTCACATGCCCTGATTCAATCCACTGACAGCACGTCAACCCCGGTATACCACATCGCTCCAATTCACTCTATTCCTTGCCCTCCTTTCACCCTCCTGCATGTTCAGGCCCCGATCACTCAAAATCTTTTTCACTCCATCTTTCCACCTCCAATTTGGTCTCCCTCTTCTCCTCGTTCCCTCCACCTCCGACACATATATCCTCTTGGTTAATCTTTCCTCACTCATTCTCTCCATGTGCCCAAACCATTTCAAAACACCCTCTTCTGCTCTCTCAACCACGCTCTTTTTATTTCCACACATCTCTCTTACCCTTACGTTACTTACTCGATCAAACCACCTCACACCACACATTGTCCTCAAACATCTCATTTCCAGCACATCCCCAGAACTTTTTAAAGGGGAAGTAAATGTTTATAGTTGTGTTACTGGAGTGATAGTTTTCATACATGGTGCTTTGACAAGAAAATAGTGAAATTGGAAAAAATGTAGCTTAGACATTGAAGCTTATTGATACAGTGGTTAAATTGATGAGAACTACTATTGACGTTTGTGTAAATAAATTATATATTTCCTTTTTCCATAGCCAGAGGTTGAACCAGTATGTGACATTCATTTTTCATTTCATTTCAAGCTAGAAGTTTCAGTTTTATAAATTGTTTCTTACATTTTTCATATGTATATATATGTATGTGTGTGTGTGTGTATATGTGCGTATGTGTGTGTATGTGTGTGTATATATATATATATATATATATATATATATATATATATATATATATATATATATATATATATATATATTTATTATCCCTGGGGATAGGGGTGAAAGAATATTATATATATGTATATATATATATATATTATACATTATATATATATGCACTATACATGACAGCTAGAGACTGAGTGTGAACGAATGTGGCCTTTCTTGTTTTTTCCTAGCGGTACCTCGGGCACATGCGGGGGAAGGGGGTTGTTATTTCATGTGTGGCGGGGTGGTGATGAGAATGAATAAAGGCAGACAATATGAATTATGTACATGTGTATGCATATATATGTCTGTGTGAGTATATCTGTGTATACGTTGAGATGTATAGGTATGTATATTTGCGTGTGTGGACGTGTATGTATATATATGTGTATGTTGGTGGGTTGGGCCTTTCTTTCGTCTGTTTTTCTTGCGCTGCCTCGCCAACGTGGGAGACAGCGACAAAGGAAAATAAATAAATAAATAAATGAATATATATATATATATACAGTATATATATATATATATATATATATATATATATATATATATATATATATATATATATATATTTTTTTTTCAATTTTCCAAAAGAAGGAACAGAGAAGAGGGCCAGGTGAGGATATTCCCTCAAAGGCCCAGTCCTCTATTCTCAACGCTACCTCGCTATCGCGGGAAATGGCAAATAGTATGAAAAAAAAAAATATATATATGTATGTATGTATGTATATATGAAATAGTGAAAGGGTTAGGGAAAATGATTTGGTAAACAGAGAAGAGGTAGTAAAAGCTTTGCGGAAGATGAAAGCTGGTAAGGCAGCAGGGTTGGATGGTATTGCAGTAGAATTTATTAAAAAAGGGGGTGACAGTATTGTTGACTGGTTGGTAAGGTTATTTAATGTATGTATGACTCATGGTGAGGTGCCTGAGGATTGGCGGAATGCTTGCATAGTGCCAATGTACAAAGGCAAAGGGGACAAACGTGAGTGCTCCAATTACAGAGGTATAAGTTTGTTGAGTATTCCTGGGAAATGATATGGGAGGGTATTGATTGAGAGGGTGAAGGCATGTACAGAGCATCAGATTGGGGAAGAGTAGTGTGGTGTCAGAAGTGGTAGAGGATGTGTGGATCAGGTGTTTGCTTTGAAGAATATATGTGAGAAATACTTAGAAAAGCAAATGGATTTGTATGTAGCATTTATGGATCTGGAGAAGGCATATGATAGAGTTGATAGAGATGCTCTGTGGAAAGTTTTAAGAATATATGGTGTGGGAGGCAAGTTGTTAGAAGCAGTGAAAAGTTTTTATTGAGGATGTAAGGCATGTGTACGTGTAGGAAGAGAGGAAAGTGATTAGTTCTTAGTGAATGTAGGTTTGCGGCAGGGGTGTGTGATGTCTCCATGGTTGTTTAATTTGTTTATGGATGGGGTTGTTAGGGAGGTGAATGCAAAAGTTTTGGAAAGAGGGGCAAGTATGCAGTCTGTTGTGGATGAGAGGGCTTGGGAAGTGAGTCAGTTGTTGTTCGCTGATGATATAGCGCTGGTGGCTGATTCATGTGAGAAACTGCGGAAGTTGGTGACTGAGTTTGGTAGTGTGTCAAGAAGGAAAGTTGAGAGTAGATGTGAATAACAGCAAGGTTATTAGGTATAGTAGGGTTGAGGGTGAAGTCAGTTGGGAGGTAAGTTTGAATGGAGAAAAACTGGAGGAAGTAAAGTGTTTTATATATCTGGGAGTGGATTTGTCACCAGATGGAACCATGGAAGCAGAAGTGAATCATAGCGTGGGGGAGGGGGCGAAAATTCTGGGAGCGTTGAAAAATGTGTGGAAGTCGACAACATTATCTCAGAAAGCAAAAATGGGTATGTGTGAAGGAATAGTGGTTCCAACAATGTTGTATGGTTGCGAGGCGTGGGTTATGGATAGAGTTGTGCGCAGGAGGGTGGATGTGCTGGAAATGAGATGTTTGAGGACAATATGTGGTGTGAGGTGGTTTGATCGAGTAAGAGAGATGTGTGGTAATAAAATTAGTGTGGTTGAGAGAGCAGAAGAGGGTGTTTTGAAATGAGTTAGGAAAGATTGACAAAGAGGATATATGTGTCAGAGGTGGAGGGAACAAGGAGAAGTGGGAGACCAAATTGGAGGTGGAAAAGATGGAGTGAAAAAGATTTTGAGTGATCGGGGCCTGAACATGAAGGAGGGTGAAAGGCGGGCAAGGAATAGAGTGAATTGGAACAATGTGGTATACCGGGGCCGACGTGCAGTCAGTGGATTGAACCAGGGCATGTGAAGCATCAGGGGTAAACCATGGAAAGTTGTGTGGGGCCTGGATGTGGAAAGGGAGCTGTGGTTTCGGTGCATTATTACATGACAGCTAGAGACTGAGTGTGAACGAATGGGGCCTTTCTTGTCTTTTCCTAGCACTACCTCGCACCCATGAGGGGGAGGGGTTGTTATTACATGTGTGGCGAGGTGGCAGTGGGAATGAATAAAGGCAGACAGTATGAATTATGTACATGTGTATATATGTATATGTCTGTGTGTGTATATATATGTATACGTTGAGATGTATAGGTATGTATATTTGCATGTGTGGACGTGTATGTATATACATATGTATGTGGGTGGATTGGGCCATTCTTTCATCTGTTTCATTGTGCTACCTCGCTAACGCGGGAGACAGTGACAAAGCAAAGTGAAAAAGAAAATGAAATGGATAAAAACTTTTCACTGCTTCTAGCAACTTGCCTCCTACACCTTATACTCTCAACACCTTCCACAGAGCATCTCTATCAACTCTATCATATGCTTTCTCCAGATCCATAAATGCTACCTACAAAGCCATTTGTTTTTCTAAGTATTTATCACATACATTCTTCAAAGCAAAGAACTGATCCACACATCCTGTACCACTTCTGAAACCACTCTGCTCTTCCCCAATCTGATGCTCTGTACATGCCTTCACCCTCTTAGTCAATACCCTCCCATATAATTTCCCAGGAATACTCAACATATTTATACTTCTGTAATATATATATAGATATATATTCTGAGTACAGAATGGAAAAAGGTGAGAACAATGGAAGTAAGGGGAGTGGGGGAGGAATGGGATGTATTTAGGGAATCAGTGATGGATTGTGCAAAAGATGCTTTTGGCATGAGAAGAGTGGGAGGTGGGTTGATTAGAAAGGGTAGTGAGTGGTGGGATGAAGAAGTAAGATTATTAGTGAAAGAGAAGAGAGAGGCATTTGGACGATTTTTGCTGGGAAAAAATGCATTTGAGTGGGAGATGTATAAAAGAAAGAGACAGGAGGTCAAGAGAAAGGTGCAAGAGGTGAAAAAGAAGGCAAATGAGAGTTGGGGTAAGAGAGTATCATTAAATTTTAGGGAGAATAAAAAGATGTTCTGGAAGGAGGGAAATAAAGTGCGTAAGACAAGGGAGCAAATGGGAACTTCAATGAAGGGCGCAAATGGGGATGTGATAACAAGTAGTGGGGATGTGAGAAGGAGATGGAGTGAGTATTTTGAAGGTTTGTTGAATGTGTTTGATGATAGAGTGGCAGATATAGGGTGTCTTGGTCGAGGTAGTGTGCAAAGTGAGAGGGTTAGGGAAAATGATTTGGTAAACAGAGAAGAGGTAGTAAAAGCTTTGCAGAAGATGAAAGCCGGCAAGGCAGCAGGTTTGGATGGTATTGCAGTGGAATTTATTAAAAAAGGGGGTGACTGTATTATTGACTGGTTGGTAAGGTTATTTAATGTATGTATTACTCATGGTGAGGTGCCTGAGGATTGGCGGAATGCATGCATAATGCCATTGTACAAAGGCAAAGGGGATAAGAGTGAATGCTCAAATTACAGAGGTATAAGTTTGTTGAGTATTCCTGGTAAATTATATGGGAGGGTATTGATTGAGAGGGTGAAGGCATGTACAGAGCATCAGATTGGGGAAGAGCAGTGTGGTTTCAGAAGTGGTAGAGGATGTGTGGATCAGGTGTTTGCTTTGAAGAATGTATGCGAGAAATACTTAGAAAAACAAATGGATTTGTATGTAGCATTTATGGATCTGGAGAAGGCATATGATAGTGTTGATAGAGATGCTCTGTGGAAGGTATTAAGAATATTTGGTGTGGGAGGCAAGTTGTTAGAAGCAGTGAAAAGTTTTTATCGAGGATGTATGGCATGTGTACGTGTAGGAAGAGAGGAAAGTGATTGGTTCTCAGTGAATGTAGGTTTGCGGCAGGGGTGTGTGATGTCTCCATGGTTGTTTAATTTGTTTGTGGATGGGGTTGTTAGGGAGGTAAATGCAAGAGTTTTGGAAAGAGGGGCAAGTATGAAGTCTGTTGGGGATGAGAGAGCTTGGGAAGTGAGTCAGTTGTTGTTCGCTGATGATACAGCACTGGTGGCTGATTCATGTGAGAAACTGCAGAAGCTGGTGACTGAGTTTGGTAAAGTGTGTGAAAGAAGAAAGTTAAGAGTAAATGTGAACAAGAGCAAGGTTATTAGGTACATAGGGTTGATGGTCAAGTCAATTGGGAGGTAAGTTTGAATGGAGAAAAACTGGAGGAAGTAAAGTGTTTTAGATATCTGGGAGTGGATCTGGCAGCGGATGGAACCATGGAAGCGGAAGTGGATCATAGGGTGGGGGAGGGGGCGAAAATCCTGGGAGCCTTGAAGAATGTGTGGAAGTTGAGAACATTATCTCGGAAGGCAAAAATGGGTATGTTTGAAGGAATAGTGGTTCCAACAATGTTGTATGGTTGCGAGGCGTGGGCTATGGATAGAGTTGTGCGCAGGAGGATGGATGTGCTGGAAATGAGATGTTTGAGGACAATGTGTGGTGTGAGGTGGTTTGATCGAGTAAGTAACGTAAGGGTAAGAGAGATGTGTGGAAATAAAAAGAGCGTGGTTGAGAGAGCAGAAGAGGGTGTTTTGAAATGGTTTGAGCACATGGAGAGAATGAGTGAGGAAAGATTGACCAAGAGGATATATGTGTCGGAGGTGGAGGGAACGAGGAGAAGTGGGAGACCTAATTGGAGGTGGAAAGATGGAGTGAAAAAGATTTTGTGTGATCGGGGCCTGAACATGCAGGAGGGTGAAAGGAGGGCAAGGAATAGAGTGAATTGGATCGATGTGGTATACCGGGGTTGACGTGCTGTCAGTGGATTGAATCAGGGCATGTGAAGCGTCTGGGGTAAACCATGGAAAGCTGTGTAGGTATGTATATTTGCGTGTGTGGACGTATTTATATACATGTGTTTGGGGTGGATTGGGCCATTTCTTTCGTCTGTTTCCTTGCGCTACCTCACAAACACGGGAGATACCGGCAAAAAAAAAAAGAAAAAAAAATATATGATTGTGGCATGAGAAGCGTGAGAGGTGGGCAGAATAGAAAAGGTAGTGAGTGGTGGGATGAAGAAGTAAGATCATTAGTGAAAGAGACGAGAGAGGCATTTGGATGAGTTTTGCTGGGAAATAGTGCAAATGATTGGAAAATATATAAAAGAAAGAGGCAGGAGGTCAAGAGAAAGGTGCAAGAGGTGAAAAAGAGGGCAAATGAGAGTTGGGTGAGAGAGTATCATTAAAATTTAGGGAGAATGAAAAGATGTTTTGGAAGGAGGTTAATGAAGTGCATAAGACAAGAGAACAAATGGGAAAATCGGTGAAGGAGGCTAATGGGAAGGTAATAACAAGTAGTGGTGATGTGAGAAGGAGATGGAGTGAGTATTTTGAGGGTTTCTTGAATGTGTTAGATGATAGAGTGTCAGATGTAGGGTGTTTTGGACGAGGTGGTGTGCAAAGTGAGAGGGTTAGGGGGAATGATTTGGTAAACAGAGAAGAGGTATTAAAAGCTTTGTGGAAGATGAAAGCTGGCAAGGCAGCGGGTTTGGATGGTATTGCAGTGGAATTTATTGAAAAAGGGGGTGACTGTGTTGTTGACTGGTTGTTAAGGATGTATAATGTATGTATGACTCGTGGTGAGGTGCCTGAGGATTGGCGGAATGCATGCATAGTACCACCGTACAAAGGCAAAGGGGATCAAGGTAAGTGCTCAAATTACAGGTGTATCGGTTTGTTGAGGATTCCTGGGAAATTATATGGGAGGGTATTGATCGAGAGGGTGAAGGTATGTACAGAGCATCAGATTGGGGAAGAGCAATGTGGTTTTAGAAGTGGTAGAGAATGTGTGGATCAGGTGTTTGCTTTGAAGAATGTATGTGAGAAACACTTAGAAAAGCAAATGGATTTGTATGTAGCATTTATGGATCCAGAGAAGGCATATGATAGAGTTGATAGAGATGTTATGTGGAAGATATTAAGAATATGTGGTGTGGGAGGCAAGTTGCTAGAAGCAGTGAAAAGTTTTTATCGAGGATGTAAGGCATGTGTATCAGTAGGAAGAGAGGAAAGTCATTGGTTATCAGTGAATGTTGGTCTGTGGCAGGGGTGCTTGATGTCTCCGTGGTTGTTTAATTTGTTTATGGATGGGGTTGTTAGGGAGGTGAATGCAAGAATTTTGGAGAGAGGGGCAAGTATGCAGTCTGTTGTGGATGAGAGGGCTTTGGAAGTGAGTCAGTTGTTGTTCGCTGATGATACAGTGCTGGTGGCTGATTCGGGTGAGAAACTGCAGAAGCTGGTGACTGAGTTTGGTAAAGTGTGTGAAAGAAGAAAGCTGAGAGTAAATGTGAATAAGAGCGAGGTTATTAGGTAAAGTAGGGTTGAGGGAGAAGTCAGTTGGGAGGTAAGTTTGAATGGAGAAAAACTGGAGGAAGTGAAGTGTTTTAGATATCTGGGAGTAAATTTGGCAGCGGATGTAACCATGGAAGTGGAATTGAGTCACAGGGTGGGGGAGGGGGCAAAAGTTCTGGGAGTGTTGAAAAATGTGTGGAAGTCGAGAACGTTATGTTGGAAAGCAAAAATGGGTATGTTTGAAGGAATAGTGGTTCCAACAATGTTATATGGTTGCGAAGCGTTGGCTATCGATAGAGTTGTGCGGAGGAGGGAGGATGTGCTGGAAGTGAGATGATTGAGGACAATATGTGGCGTGAGGTGGTTTGATCGAGTAAGTAATGAAAGGGTCAGAGAAATGTGTGGTGGTAAAAAGAGTGTGGTTGAGAGAGCAGAGGAGGGTGTATTCAAATGGTTTGGGCACATGGAAAGAATGAGTGAGGAAAGATTGACAAAGAGGATATATGTGTCAAAGGTGGAGGGAACGAGGAGAAGTGGGAGACCAAATTGGAGGTGGAAAGATGGAGTGAAAAAGATTTTGAGTGATCGGGGCCTGAACATGCAGGAAGGTGAAAGGCATGCAAGGAATAGAGTGAATTGGAATGATGTGGTATACCGGAGTCGACGTGGTGTCAATGGATTAAACCAGAGCATGTGAAGCATCTGGGGTAAACCATGGAAAGTTTTGTGGGGCCTGGATGTGAAAAGTGAGCTGTGGTTTCGGTGCATTATACATGACAGCTAGAGACTGAGTGTGAACAACTGTGGCCTTTGTTATCTTTTCCTAGTGCTACCGTGTGCACATGTGGGGGGAGGGGTTTTTTATTTCGTGTGGTGGGGTGATGGGAATGAATAAGGGCAAACAGTGAATTATGTACATGTGTATATATGTATATTTCTGTGTGTGTATATATATGTATATGTTTAGATGTATAGGTATGTATATGTGCGTGTGTGGACATGTTTGTATATAAATGTGTATGTGGACAGGTTGGGCCATTCTTTCGTCTGTTTCCTTGTGCTACCTCGCCAACGCGGGAGACAGTGACAAAGTATAATAAATAAATAAATACAAATACAAATATACCTATTTATTTATTATACTTAGTCGCTGTCTCCCACGTTAGCGAAGTAGTGCAAGGAAACAGATGAAAGAATGGCCCATCCCACGGACATACGCATGTATATACATAAATGCCCACAGTCGCACATATACATACCTACACATTTCAATGTATACATACATATACATACACAGACACATGGTAGAGGATGTGTGGATCAGGTATGTGTGTGTTTGGATGTAGCAATCTGCCTTTAAGTAACTGGAAATCCTCTTTAGATGTCAAAATTTCTTTTCTTTTGATCAGTTGCTCTTTTTATAGAAAGGATTCATCTGTCCTTATATGGATGCAGTACTGCTGTGTTTTCTAACTGGGTATTCTTACTTGACAGAGTTGAGTCAAAAGCAGTCTTATCAACTCTTCCAGGCTAACTTCAAAACTTGATCCACTTGCCCTATGCTGCAATATTAGTTCACTTTCTCTCTTCTATAGTTATTACTTTGGTTTTTGCTTCCTAGAGAGAGAGAGAGAGAGAGAGAGAGAGAGAGAGAGAGAGGTATTACTGGGCTGCAGCTGCAAAGGGTTGTATTGTGAATAAAAAGTCACTTTTGGTGACGCTGTATCATAGGGAATACACTGTCTCTAAGAATTTACGACTCCAAAGGAGGCCACATTTCCTAGCTACAGGTCTGCAGGAACCTATAAAATGATGTCCTGATTAACATAAGGACATTTACTTAGAATTATATGTGGGGTAATTATGAATAAGAAGAATTAAATATTGATCAACCAAGAGCTGTGAGAATATGTGAAAGAGTGTAGGGAAGTGAGCTCCAGATTGTTGTATGTAAAAATGAAAGTGGGCTGTGAGAGAGGGGTGATTATTAATGCTTACCTACATGGCCATGAGTAGGAAGAGGATGAGATGCAAGTGTTTTAGGAGCAGCTGAGTGAGTGTGTCAGCAGTTTTGATGCCAGAGACTAGGTATATGTATTGGCTGACATAATGTGAGAGTGAGTAATGTGGAAGTTGAGAGTATAATTGGGGACATATGGTATTCACTAAGATTAATAGGAATGGTGAACATCTTTTGGAGTAGAATGCTGAAAAAGGATTGGTGACTGGGAATATCTACTTTAAAAAGAGGGACATACATAAATATACTCTCGTATGAAGGCATTTTTGGGTTACATACTGATTGTTAGGTGTACAAAAGAGATTCTTGAATGTGAATGTGATGAGAGGGGCAGCTAATGGGATGTTTGACCATTACCTGGTGGAGGTAAGAACTTTTACTGAAAGGAGGTGAAAATGGAAGAGGTGGATGTAAGAATGGAGGTGTTAATGTGGGAAGTAAGGAAGGGGGAGTTACTGAATCAAATGGAGGAAGTGAAAGGAAGATGGAAAGAGTATTTTCAAGAAATGATGAATGTGAGTGAAGGTAAGGGAGCAGTTAATACTTACAAGGGTATGGAGGTTGGAAAGAAGAGGATGCAAGTGTAAGGGCTAATGGCAAAAATGGAGGTATAAAGAGCAATAATGAGGGTGAAGGTAGGAAGGGCATCTGAAGTATGGAGAGGAAAGTGTAGTAGAGTATATGAATCTGATATGTAATTTAGCATGGAATCAGAAGATTGTGCCAGAATATTGGATGAACATTAATATTGTTTGTTTATGTAAAGGAAAAGGTGCTAAGGATGTATGTGAGAATTATAGGGGAATAAGTTTAAGTATACCACAAAAAGTGTATGCAAGAATGTTGATTGTTAGAATGATGGAAGTGAGTGAATGCAGAATAAGTGAGGAGCAAGAGGGATTTAGGAAAAGTAGGGAATAAGTGGATCAGAATTTTGTGGTAAAGATGACTGTTGTGTCAAAGTATTTAGCAAAAGGTAAGAAGTTGTATGCAGCTTTTATGTATCTTTAGAAAGTGTATGAAAGAATCAAGTGAAATGCTTTATTGGATGTATTAAGGACATGTGGGGTAGGAGGATGACTGTTGGATGGTGTGAAAGCCTACTATATAGCAGCAAATGCATGTGTAAGAGTGAATGGAGAATTGAGCAAAGGTTTTGGTATTCACATGGTTGTGAGGCAGGGCTGTGTGATGTCACCGTGGAGTGTTAAGAGAGATGAAAGCAAAACTAGGGAAAGGAGTGCAGAGATTGAGTATGGCAGTGAGGTATGGTGGCTAGTGGCAAGTCTGTTTGTGGATGATATTGTGTTGTTAGCTGAGAGCCAAGAAAAGTTGCAGAAGGTTGTGAGCATGTTTTATGATGTGTGTAAGCATAGGCGATTGAAGGTAAATGCAAGTCAAAGTGAAGTAATGGTGTTTAAAAGGAAACAGAGTGAAAGTATAGACTTTGCAAAACCATACAGGGTGAAAGAAGTGTACTAAACTGCATTTTGGATATGGAAGGAGAAAGACTGGGAGAGGTGAGAGAATTTAAATATTTAGGAGCTATCTCAGGTAAGTTTCATTATATGGAAGGAGAGAGCAATACAGGGTAAAAGAGCCAATGGGTCCCTTAATAGAATAATAAAGCATATAGGTGTATGCATGGAAGTGGAGATAGGATTAAGGGACAGCATAGTCCTCCTAACCCTGACTTATAAAGCCAAAACATGAATGTGAAGTGAGTCACAGAGATCAAGAATCCAGGCTGTGAAAATTAGCTATTCGAGCATGTGGTATGACTAGATGGAATGAAAAAAGAAACAAAGGGGTGTATGAGAGATGTGGTATGGCAAGTAATGCAAAGGGAATAAATTGTGGAGGGTAGAATGGCGATACATAGTACTTTGAGGTGGTTTGGGCATGTGGAAAGAATGTAAGACTAGGAGTTTACAAGGATAGTGTATGATACTACAATTAAAGGGTTTGGTGTGAGAGGAAGACCACCTTTAATATAGGGAAATTGAGTGGAAGAATACTAGAGGGAGAGAAATAGTTGAAGAATGTGTGGAATAGTGTATGCGAGGGAGGCATGTAAGGACAGGGATAAGTGAAGGCTCTTTATCTGTGGCCAGCCCCTTGATGGGAATTCCCAGATGGAATGGGCATCAGAGATATAGATAGATAGATAGGTAAGGGTGAGGATCTGTAGGTTTTTTTCAGGAGAGGAAATGATATGAGTAAGAAGAGGGTAATGAAAGTAAGTGAGCTTGGAAAAAGAGATATATGTGAAGAAATACAAAAAGAGAGTGCATATAGAATAGCAAAAGATGAGAGGAAATGAAACATTGGGAGTGGATGAGGAATGGGAAATACTTGGAAGCTGTGTTGGCATGTGCAAGAGAAGTGTGTGTTTGATGTTTCTACTGTGATGTCAGGGTGTTGTGATTTTCATGTGAGGTTTGCCAGAGGTAATGGGAGGTCATGTTGGAAGAGATTGAATAGAGTTGGAGAGGGAACTGCATGGCAGTCAGCTATTAATTAAATTTTCAAACCATTTCTTGTCATTGTGGAGAATGGTGTCAAGAATTTTTTTGTGAAGATGAGTTGGGGGACAATGTCAAATGCTGTATTGATGTCTATTGCCTCATGTTCGTAGCAGAAGGCCAATTTTGATTGGTTGTGTGTGAGTTTAGTATCTAGTGTGGTGGTAGAGTGTTTGGTTGAGAATGGGATGTTTTCCTTGATTCTATTGTGGATCAGTTTTGCATTAGTTTAGTTAATAAGGATAGTAGTGATATAGGTAGGAAGGAGGAGGGGAAATAGGTGATATAGAGGATTTAGGATTGGTATAATGTTGGCAAATTTCCAGATGTTAGGGATTTTGTTGTACATCCAAGAGTAGTTGAAGATATGTTAAGTCTTGGATTGTACATGGGCCATAGTGTATTATGTGGAAGTTCAATATGATTTAGGACCAGCAGCAAGCGAGTTCTTTAAGGTTTTAATTGTAGTTTGGTGGGCAGTTGTTTTTGGATATACTTTGCATAGGTTTTCATTACCTTCATTTTTAGGTTTGGTTGGTTTATGGTTGATTTTTGAGTTGTATTTCATAAATATGTTTCCATGTTCTTTGGGAGAAGGGAATTTATTAGAATGGGGGTTGGACTGATGCTATAATAGATGATTTTCAACATGCACCAGAGGTGGTTACGATGGGTCTAATGACTCATGGGGTGGAGGAATGAATGCCACATTTTAGTGTGTTTTCAGTGATTAGGTTAGTGATGGTGTAAATTAGTTTGAATTTGTTCTCTGATTTGTGTTGGTAAGTGGTTGCATCTGAACTGGTTTCTTTGCTTTAAGTGGTACGTAATTTATGCAGAGAAATTTGGTTTTTATTTCTTTTTGTGCCTTTGTGGTATGTGCTTCATGCCAGCTAGGTTGGTGTCTTGGAATATTGGTTGACTGTTGCATTTGTATGAGGATAGGATATTGTGAGACTGCAGTTGGTTTATGAATAGTTCATGTCAGGGACCATGGGCAAGGCTGTTAAGCCAAGTGGAATTGTGGGCATTGGTATCTACTCCCAGGTAGTGTTGGGCATGCTAGGTCATTTCTGCAGTTGGGGAATGTATCTGATTGGGCATGTGGAGGGGGAGAGAATGTAGATGTTGATTATGTTATACTTTGTACTGTGAAGTTTTAGTTTTATGGATTGGATTTCTAGGATGTTTTTGTCTGTGAGCTGTTTTGTTGTGTCACGGGTGTTGGAGAAAGATATGGTTTGATGGACAAATGTTATAAGTCCTCCTCCTTGTCCTTGTTGTATGCCATTTCTTACAGTTGTGCATTTGTAGAAAGGTAGGAGGCTAGATCTGGATATGAGCCTGTTTTTTTTGGATGAGGCTGTGTGGATGATGTTCTCTGAGTTGGTTAGGTATTTCTGTGTTTGCTTCTGATACAATTGACATTAGCAATTTAAGATATTTAGTTTTTCACAGGGGCTTTGTGGAGTAGAATGGTTTGTTTGTGAAGTTTGAAAGTGTGCATTCTGTGATGTTTACTGTTAAGAGTTTTTGTTGAAGATGAGAGGGATTGTGATGGAATTTTGCAAGTTTCTCCCTGAGCTGTTGCAGGATTTTCAATTTCCTGAGTAATCTTTACATCACTGTCATTAAATAAAGTGGAGTTGATATCATTGAGAGCAGATAGAGCATCTAAAGTAGTAGTACTTTTTGGTGATGGACATTTAAAACTGTGGGCAAAGATATACTGTTGGTCTTGGGTTAGGGATAATGTCACTGGTATGTAATAAAAAAAAGTGTGATTGTGTAAGACGTCTGGGTATGACTTATAGTCTATCATGATGGCTGGGGGTGGCTCAAGGCTGCCCCATGGGCAGGATGTGCCATACGTTTGTGGCTCCTGTCAATGGCAACCCAATCTTCCGGAGTGGATGGAACCCCTCTTGCCTTCTTTGTGCCTACAGTGCCACTGTGTGCAGGTGAGTCTCAACAGGTAATAATTACATGGAAAGAAAGAAAACATTGAAGTGGAATTGAGTGGGCTTGGAAGCATAGACATTTAGGTATTACGAGATGGATAGTTGCTCTATGCACCTTTATGAGGCAAGTATGTCTGCCTTTTGTAATGTGAATTTGCCAGAATCATGTAAATCTACTTGAAAATAAAGTTTATTTCAGCAAGATTGATTGAGCACATGGCTGTATACTTTTGGCTGTCTTTTAAGTTAGAATTATACTGTTAGGAGGAGGAAATGTGCATACAAAACCCTAAAGAAAGGCATTAACTGAATTATAAAAAAAAATCAGATCTACAATGGGTTCTCTTGTCTTATACCTTTAGTTTTGTGCATGCAAATGAGACTAACTTCCTTTGAAGAGGTTTGTCAGTAAAATGTATTGAATGTGTTGTTAAGACAGTGAATTCAAATAAAATTAAAAATATGGCCTTATGGGAATAAAAAAAAATTTTTTAATATGACAGAAGTACTAAAAATGTAGATTCATGGAATGGAAATATAAAAAACTGAAGGAAAGTGTTCCATTCAGCAGATGATGTTTACCAGTAATCAAATATGAGCCATGCTGCTCTAAAGGAGAATGCTCAATGCATGTACATAAGCAGGATAAATGAAAGATGTATATCTCAAATGTCATGACTGCATGATGGCAAAGTTAAGGAAAAAATCCACATTAATTGCAAAATGTTTATTTGGCAAATATAGTATTCACAATAACCAAACAATATCATAATATATTCATATATTATACAACATGTTAACCATCTTGTATATCTCTCTCAGTTCCATAACTGAATGTTATACATGTGATAATGATTTATATTACAGATGCTTTCATGTACAGGATGTGGCTGGAAAAAGAAAACATACATTTATGGATAAAGCTGCAACCATAAATTTTGTAACAAATTATAGCATGATTGGGAATCTTGGACCATAAAGAATAATGAAAAATGGCAAAGTAGTCATTTTGTCATGAAAATTTGAACCACACTTCAGTGATTATTGTCATCCTCCCAAAGAAAATGGTGTTTTAAATTATCCACCTTTTTATTTTTTCCTATAAAGAAGAGTTTTCAAAGTTTGAACATCCTTTTTTCCCTGAATTGAGAGAGAGAGAGATCATCTGTGGTTATTGATATTACATAACTCTGAAAACAGTATGATAAATTTTTGTTATTCTGCTTCTACAAGTCTTCTTCATGAGTCTGTATAACAGTTGCTTGTCATTCTGGAACATGAGCAAAAGATGGAAGCAGTTTTTATGAAGCTGTATTTTTCATTTATAGCATGTTAAATTAAATCAGAGTAACAAGATAACTATGAAAGCAACATAATGTTATTTTACAAGTTTTAAAAGCAGCTATTTTCATATTCAGTACTACTTTATTATGATTTGATTTTTTGCATAATACAAATATTTCTAAGCATACTCATACCAGATGCTCTTGAGAAAGTCAACTCATTTACCTTTGGCGATTCACATCCATAAAATCTTTGAATTTGTATCCCTCTATGAACTTGAATTAAAGTGACAAGCTATGAAATCATAGGCAGTTTGAATATTAAATAATATCAAACAATTTATCTAACAATACCTGTTTGATTGGAAAATGCCTTTTCCCACATTTATAAGTACAGTGGTACAGTCACAATCTTCCCAAAATGTTTATGAAAGGTACTCAATTCATTAACCCTACTATGACTGCAGAATGAGGTATACATGATACATGCTCATAAAAATGTTAAAGAACTTTTAGTTGTCAGGTATCAAATGTTTCCATCATGAATTAAAAGTGCCTAAAGTATATGAAGTTTTATCAATACTTGTTATTTGATAATTTCAATATGACAGTCATAATGAATAATATCATGCTCAAAAGAAGGGTAAGCCACATGATATAGCTATTTCTAAAGTCTACCTTCTTTGGCACACCCAAAATCACTGTTTGTGATGAACTTGTGCAAATGCAGCAGATAATGAAGTGAATTAACCTAGTTTGCAACTGTTAGTAATCCTGCAAACCATTATTCATTATACGGAAAATTTAAGAGAGAAACTTACCTCATCATATTACTTATGTCTACTTGTAAGCCTTGGTATTTGAACATTAGGAAGTAAACATAATTTATTGGTAGTTTTAGGTGAAGCACCATAACGTGTGGCAATAACCACACGACAAAAATCAGTACATTTATCTGCTACATTCCCTCACAGATGACTGATGCCTCTTCACTCATTGCCTTTGACATAATCAAACTTAGGAAAGAAATAGAGGGGGGGGGGGGGGTGAATTAGATGCAAAAAAAAAAAAACTTGCCAATCCTACTTTTCCATCAGCTATACTAAGCATCAAACCATGAACCATTGTGTAATGGGTACAGGGTAGTCAAATGTATGGAAGATGGAACTCTTTAAAAGATTGGCATACAAAGAAATTTCTATTCATAAGAATCTACAAGAAATTTAGATGAAAAGGATAGTGCTTTTCATTGCCACACCACAGACTGTGTTAGAAAAGAATCACAATATATCAAGATGTTTTGTGAATGAATGATTGCCTATGCTCACATCTCACTCCCTTCTGCATCCCAAGTCAACCTACATACAAACCTTTTTTCCTGAACTGTGATTGCCTTTCATGAGCCAACAATAAATGACATGATTCAGTGAAAACTAGGATGGCTCCTAACTGTTTAGTGTTAAAATCTTATGATATATTCTGAAAAGAAACTTAAGTTCAACTCATTGAATATGCAGCAAGAGCTTGAAATAGTAAATAGAGGTGCCTATTTAATTACTCTTAGAAAATGATGGTGTTTCTCCTCATACAATGCATAACATTCACAAATCCATAACTATAATGAACGTCTTTCTCTGTTTGTGAAAGTAAATGCACAGACTGGTGTAGCACTTATCTTGAAGACTTAGGTAAGATCATGATTGAATTATTTAAACATTGAATTGAATTAGATGTTCAGTATGATTATCTGTCATGTATCATATAAGTACAGGTAGAACATAAAAAAACGTTTCTTAAATATGTTAACTCTTAAAATCCATGGCCCCGCACTTTCAGGATTACTGCCAATTTGGAGCATGTTTCTAATAAAAATTTGAATGAAAACTTATAAAATGTTGTATATATTACATATATCAATTTTCATAAGGAAATAAAATTCAAACCTGTAAAGGGTATACAAAACACCCTTATGGTTATATGATCACACTGCAGACTGTGGCCCCATGTATCTTTGAAATCCATAAAATTTCCAAATCTGAAACCTGCTTCGTCTCAACGATTACAAATTTTCATTCATTTTCCTATATTGGTTACATTATTGTTACAGAAGCCCTATTAAAAGTATTGATGAATGCTAAATTTAGTTTCTCAAGGAGCAGTGCTCTCTACAACACTTTCAATACATTCCTACAAGACCTCCAGCAGACCACAGTGTGAAAATCCTCCTGTCTGAAGGCATACTTGCAATCAAATCACAGCACCATGATACTAATGCAAGCATCATCAAACATGCAACTCTTCATCACACAGAACACTGGCCCACCCAGAAGAGAATGTCTACATCTTCATTTCTGTCTTAGTCACACTATTAACCTGATACATATGAATAAAACTTGCACCCTCTTGTCACTGTGAAGAGACAGACATACTGCCCTCACAACACAAGAAAAAGAATCCCTCATTTTGTTTCACACACAATTCATTTGCTCCACACTAAACTATGCCTCATCTACCTGGTCACAAACAATGTCAAAAGCAAATATAAGTTAAAAACCACACAAAAAAGAGCACTCAGAACAATCTCTGAGTCCTAATAACCACAACCACCAAACATCCTATACAACAAAACAAAGATTATTTCAATACAGTCCCAACTCAATACAGTTAGTACTCATTTCTTTGCAACAGCACCAGACTTCAAACCACACCATAACACTAACCACACTAACCACCAACATCTATTAAAAAAATGGCATACTCCTGCTTGTTCCTTCAACAGCTTAAATTCACAGATCCCTTTACCCCCAACAAACACAACACTGACAAAAAACATTCACACTACCCAGACCTGACAAGCAGCAATCAACTGTCACATCAACCCATCTTAAACACCACCCCATCAGACATACGTTTATGTGAAACTTCAATCTTCAGACTTGTGCGGGGTTAACTCTTTCACTTATGTTTTAAATGCAACCCATCACTACAACACTACAAGTATCAGTCCATCAATCCCAACATTGAAGACACTGAACACTTAAAATGTGCTTGCTAATGGTAATGGGAAATCATGTAAGAATATGCAGAGGATTGGAGAAACAAATGATCCTTTGGGGAATTCCTTTTGAAAGCTTTTGTGTTTTAGAGGTGAAGCTAGTACGAGTGATTCTGCTATGTAGGTTGGCTGTGAAACTGGCCAACCACTTTCTATCAGTGTCATAGAGGGTGATATCAAGTATTTTTCATGTGAGGATGAGTCAGGGGACAGCTCTGAATGCTCTGATGATCTCTGTTGGCAATAGCATTATGCAGGAAGGGGGCTGTGGTTAGTTGAAGCCTTCTAGGATATGCTGTGTGAGGGATAGTTGGCTTTTAAGCCATATTGTGTAGGATGTTGCTGATTTTTTTAGTAATGTCTTATGTTTTTGCGTTCTTTGGGAAATGGGATGTCACTGAAATAGTTCAAGAGTGTTTAATGAGCAGGGGCTGGATTGGCATTGTAAGAGTGGATATGTTTTTCTTTTTATAAGCACCTGGGTGATTGCTGTGAGTGTTGTGTTGGGAAAGGAAAGCCAGTTTTCAATTTGCCTTTCAGAGATTAGGCAAATGTTGTTACTGTTTAGAGTCTGGATTTGTTTACCTGCCTTTGTGAAGCAGCATCATGAGTAGATGAACATCATTATTATTTGATGATATCCACTCAAGTTGTTGCATATAATGCACCAAAAACAGAGTCTACCACCAACAACAAAGTCATACAGTATATTCCATGGATTACTTTGATCACTTCAAAATATACTGGTTCATTCCACTGACCACATTAACCTCCATATACCGCATAGACCCAATTCATTCTATCCCATTCATGCCTGTCACCCTCCTGTGTTCAAACTCCAGTACTCAAGAGTTTCTTTCACTCCATTCTTTTGTCTCTTTCATAAATCCCAGATGAAATAAGAATTGATAATTAAATAATAAAGGTGGCATATGAGAAGACCAGTCTTATACATCAAGGAAGATGTGTCATGTGTGCTTCACACTAACCCTGGTATTTTTACAAAATCTTATTGTAAGTTCTTTTAGGTACTCTTCCTCCACTTCTGACATATTGATCTTATTCAGTCTCTAATTGCTCATCCTCTCCATATGACCATACCATTTCAGCACACCATGACCATACCATTTCAGCAAACCCTGGTCAAGTCTCATATATATTGTAATTACTACTATATTTCACTTGACACTCATTCTTTGCATGATTAGCCCACATCACATAACACGTCGTTGTAAGGCCAACACATCCACCCTTTTCCATGTTTTGAATTCAGGGCCCAAAACTCATCCCCACAAAACTGGTGGGACTACTATACCTCCAAATTTAACCATTTTTGCACCAATACACCTCTCCCTCCACACTCTCCTTAATGCATCCAGGATCTTAGCTCCCTTTCCCTCTTGTGAATCATTTCAACCCCCAATTGTTTCATCCAATATCAAGTGTTTTTCTCCATATTTGTCCACAATTACCTAGGTCTTGTGTCATCCCATTATGCCCAGCAGAGTTACAGCAAAGGAGTACATTGAGGCAGTGACAGGTAATAAAAAGAAGAGAATCATTTAAAATATATAGTTGAGGAAACAAGTGTCTGCTAGCAAAGTGTGCAAAGGTTGGTAAAGCAGTTCAAAGACTTGGGTAACCCCTTCTACCAGCTCCTCTTCCCAAGTCTGGAAGGCCGAGATTAATATCTATGGCCCATAAAGTGATCGCAGGACAAGTTAAGGCCTGCCCATCCCTGACAGCACATGAAATCAAGCATATGAACTTGCTTCATAATAACTTTGGATTTTGTGGTTTTCCTTCATGGGGTAAACCTCTACTGACTGTCACTCAAAAGGCAAAACAAGTGAAATTTTGCAAGAAATACAATGTTTGGGACATTGAAACATGGAGATCTGTGTTTGTGCAGTGATGAGTCAACAGTGATGGAAACACCATAGGGAGTGTGTACTGGCCACCCCACTTGCAACTGCACCTACCAAAGTACACAGAAAAGACTAAAACATCCTCCTCTTATGGTTAAGCTGTTTCCACTGTTATGGTACCAGTGATTTGGTAATCTTACCCAGGAATGTGAATGCGAACCAGGTTATGTACTTAAATATTCTAAATGACCAGTTTTCATATTCATTTGAAAGTGCAAAGGCAAAAATATACAGGATGGGGCTCCCTACCACAATGTTATGCCTGTTACAGTGGCTGAATGATAAGAGGTGAATTATCTTAAGGACTGGCCAGGAAATAGCCTCAACCTAAACAACTGAAAACCTATAGTCCATTGTGAGGTAACAACCAAGTGATACGGACCCATCTTCTGTACCAAAACTTGGGTGATATTTAAGCCACTATGGGGTACTTTTTCCCCAGAACTACTCATGAATATTCCTAACAGCTTTCTCAACGGGCTACAGGACTGCATCAAGAGAAAGGGAAATGTAACAAAAGTATTACTTACGATGTGTTAATTACATTTTTAAGCCACTTAACCATAAAAAACTCACATCTTCAGCTCGTCCCCAAGTTTTAGTGCAGACTGTGTGCTCTATCTTTTGTCTTCCTTATGAGCCCCCATCTTGATGTATTTTGTGCTCATAACGAGAGAATTTTCAATATTTTTTTTGCAGTCATGTACCGTCACAGTTATATTTAGTTTGTCCACTTCCTTTAGTGCTGTTCGGCATTTTTCATGGTCCTGTAATTTCTTCATGAAGTTATGATACTAGGTAAATTATCATGGCAAGTAGGTGCATTCCAAAACTGAACTGAAAATAATGCTGTATTGTATGAACAGCTAAAGTCCCATACTCTGTAAAGGCATTCAAGGATTGTGAATGTTCTGCATTGTTTAATTGTAAATCTGGATGTTTATTTTGTAATAAACACAACCAGTCAAGCTTCTTTCCATTTCTTTTCAACAAGCCTAGCAGAGTTAGGCCCTGTAGGCTCTCATCTGTTTGCTTTTGTAGAGGGCTGGCCATTGAACTTTGGAATTAAATTTAACCTGAGACAATCCGACAACAACAAACCCTTGTTGTGCTACATCAGAGAACAGCAGAATGGCATTTTTAAATGGCACAGCCACTCACCACAGACATATTGCAGGCATAACTTCCCAGAGAACTATATATATATAACATATAAAATTACCTGATATCACCCCAGTGTCCTACAATTTCTATCTTGCCAAATAAATGGATGAATTATTGACAACAGTGTTTAGGGGGTTAGATATCATGCATCTGGCAACTTCCACACCAAATCAACAGACAGGATTGGCATTCTCTATAATACAATATAAAATTTTTATGAAAATATATCAGCAATTTCTGTCCTGCCAAGAAAGTAATGAATTCCTGTTAACTGAGCATAGTATAAGGGTTAGTCAATGGGCATCTGGCAACATCCTTCGAATGTCTACAGGCAAAAGACAGGAATGCCTTTTTACATTGTAGATATATATAATGTCAATAATTAAAAAAAGTAAAAAACAGTGGGACAAGCTGTATTGGATGTCTGCAGTCTATCTATCTATCGATATCTCTGATGCCTGTTCCCTCCAGGAATTCCCATTAAGAAGGTGGCCACAGCAAAAGTCTCCTCTTATCCCTTTCTTTGCCACATGGTAATACTATCACAAAGTTTTTGCCAATACACTTTTCATGCAACTCTCCTCATGATGCATTTGAATTATTTATGGCTATCAAACTAAACTGAAACACCATTTATCCCTGAGGTAGGGGAGAAAGATTTCTAACTCCATATTCTCTGCTTGTAGCGGAAGACAGCTACAGGGGGCTGGAGTGGAGGGTTTGGAAACCCTCCCCTTCTCGTGCTTCAATTTCTAAAAGTGGAAACAATAAAAAGGAGTCAAGCAGGGAGCGCTCATTCTCATCAAAGGCTCAGATTGGGGTGTCTGAATGTGTGTGAATGTAACCAGGATGAAAAGAAGAGAGAGGTAGCATGTTTGGGTAATAATGCTCAAGGATAAAGGAGTCAAATGATTTGGAAACATTTTAGGAATAAAGTCCAGGGTTGGCGAGATGAAATGAGCAAAGGAAGCAGTAGCACTACAGCAGCAGTTGTGGGAGTGTGTGATAGAGTGTAGGAAGTAAATTTAGATTGATTTGGATAAAACTGAAAGTGAATGGCAAGAGTTGGGTGATTATTGGCGCTTACGCACCAGTTCATGAGAAGAAAGATCTTGAGAGGCAAGTGTTTTGGGAGCAACTGAGCAAGTGTGTCAGCAGTTTTGGTGCTTGAGACTGGATATTAGTGATAGGTGATTCGAATGTGAAAGTGAGTAATGTGGTAGTTGAGGGTATAATTGATGCGCATGGGGTATTTAGTGTTGAGAATGGAAATGGATAAGAGCTTGTGGATTTGTGTGCTGAAAAAAGAGTGGTGATTGGGAATACCTGGTTTAAAAAGAGATATACACAATTATATGTGTGTGGGTAGGCAAGATGGTCAAAGGGCATTATTAGGCTATGAATTAATTGATAGGCATGTAAAGGAGAGACTTTTGGATGTAAATGTGCTAAGAGGGGCAGTTTTTGGAACGTCTGATCATTATTTTTTTGTAGAGGCAAAGGTGAAGATTTGTAGAGGTTTTCAAAAAAAAAAAAAAAGGAAGAGAGACATTGTCAGGGAGAAGAAAGTAGTGAGGGTAAGTGAGCTTGGTAAGGAGCCTTGTTTGAAGAAATATCAGGAAATTGACTGTAGAATGGCAAAAGGTGAGAGCAAATGAAGTGAAAGGAGTTGGTAAGGTATGTATTTAGGGAAGCAGTGCTGGTATGTGCAAGAGATGCACTTGAGAAAAGTGAGCAGTGGGCAGATTAGAGAAGGAAGTGAGTGGTGGGATGAAGAAGTGAAATTGCAAGTGAAAAAGAGAGGTGTTTGGATAGTACTAACAAGGAAGAAGTGGAGTGGAAATGGCTGGGAGATGTACAAGAGAAAGTGGCAGGAGGGCAAGAGAATGGTACAGGGGTTGAAAAAAAAAAAAAGAGGGGAAATGAGAGTTGGGGAGAGAGAGTATTATCAAACTTTAGCGGGAATAAAAAAGTTTTGGAAAGAGGTAAATACTGTGCGAAAGACAGGAGAACAAATGGGAACATCAGTTTAGGGAGGCAGTATAGGAGTGAGGAGGATATGGAATGAGTATTATGAAGAATTGTTGAATGTGTCTGATGATAGAGTAGCATTATAAGGGATTTTGGCTGGGGTGGTGTGTGAAGTGAAAGAGTCAGGGAGAGTGGTCTGGTGAAGATAGAAAAGGGGGTGAAATCCTTGTAGAAGATGAAATCCGGGAAGGCAGATTTCGTTGATGGTATTGCAATTGAATATATTAAGGAAGGGGATGACTGTGTTGTTGATTGGTAGTTAAGGATATTCACAGTACGTATGATCATGGTGAAGAGCTTGAGGATTGGCAAAATGCATGTATAGCGCCATTGCATTAAGGTAAATGAGATAAAGGTGAGAGTTCAAACTACAGAGACACAAGTTTGTCGAGTATTCCTGGAAAATTGTATGGAAGGGTATTGACAGAGGGAGGAGCAGTGTGGTTTCAGAATTGGTAGGGGATGTGTGGATCAGGTGTTGGCTTTGAAGAATGTATGTGAGAAGAAAAGATTGATTAGAATAGAAGATTGATGTGTATGTGGCATTTATGGATCTGGAGAAGGCATATACGACAGGGATGATAGAGATGCTTTGTGGAAGGTATTAAGAATATGTGGTGTGGAAGGTAAGCTGCTAGAAGCAGTAAAAAGTTTTTATCAGAGGTATAAGGCATGCTTACAAGTAGGAAGAGAGGAAAGTGGTTGTTTCCTTGTGAAGGTCAGTCTATGGCAGGGGTGTGTGATGTCACCATGGCTATTTAATTTCTTTATGGAAGGAGAGGTTAGGAAAGTAAATGCAAGAGTTTTGGAGAGAGGAACGAGTACGCAATGTATTGGGAATGAGAGGGCCTGGGAAGTGAGCCAGTTGTTGTTTGCTGATGATACAGCACTGGAAGCTGATTTCAATGAAAAATTGCAGAAGTTGGTGAATGAGTTTGGAAAAGTGTGTGAAAGGAGAAAGTTGAGGTTAAATGTGAATAAGAACAAGGTTATCAGGTTCAGCAGGGATGAGAAACAAGTAAGTTGGGATGTAAGTTTGATTGGAGAAAAACTAGGGGAAGTGAAATGTTTCAGATATCTGGGACGACGTGGCAGCGAATGGAACTATGGAAGTGAAAGCGAGTAACAGGGTTGGGGGAGGGGGTGATGAAGAATGTGTGGACTGAGAGATTATTATTTGAATATTTCCAACAATATTATATGGTTGCGAGACTTGGGCCATAGATAGGTAGGGTTGAGGACAATATGTGGTGTGAGATGGTTTCATTGAACAAGTAATGAAAGGGTACAAGATATGTAATGTAATAAAAAAGAGTGTGTCGAGAGAGCAGAAAAGGGTGTTATGAAATGGTTTGGACATATGGAGAGAATGATTGAGGAAAGGATGACAAAGAGGATACATGTGTCAAAGGTGGAGGGAATAGGGAGAAGCAGGAGATCTAATAAGAAGTGGAAAGATGGAGTGAAAAAGATTTTAAGCAATCAGGGCTTGAACATGCACAGCATTAGAGTAAATTGAAGTGATGTGGTATACTGGGGTTGATGTGCCATCAATGGACTGAACTATGGCATGTGAAATGTGTGGTAAACCATGGAAAGGTCTGTGGGGCCTGGATGTGGATACGGAGAAATGGTTTTGGCACATTACTCATGACAGCAAGAGAATGAATGTGAGCAGATGTGGCATTTCTTCATCTGTTTCCTGGCGTTACCCTGCAGACATAAGGGGCGGTTGATGCTGCTTCATGTTCATGTATGAGCATATATATATATATATATATATATATATATATATATATATATTTTTTTATTATTATCATGCTTTGTCATTGTCTCCCGCATTAGCGAGGTAGCATAAGGAAACAGACGAAAGAATGGCCCTACCCACCCACCCCAACCCACCCACATCCACATACACACTTATACATACCTATACATTTCAATGTTATTTATTTTATTTATTTTGCTTTGTCGCTGTCTCCCGCGTTAGCGAGGTAGCGCAAGGAAACAGACAAAAGAATGGCCCAACCCACCCACATACACATGTATATACATACACGTCCACACATGCAAATATACATACCTTTACATCTCAATGTATACATATATATACACACACAGACATATACATATTTACACATGTACATAATTCATACTGTCTGCCTTTATTTACTCCCATCACCACCTCACCACACATGGAATAACAACCCCCTCGCCACACATGGAATAACAACCCCCTCCCCCCTCATGTGTGCGAGGTAGCGCTAGGAAAAGACAACAAAGGCCCCATTCGTTCACACTCAGTCTCTAGCTGTCGTGTAATAATGCACCGAAACCACAGCTCCCTTTCCACATCCAGGCCCCACAGAACTTTCCATGGTTTACCCCAGACGCTTCATATGCCCTGGTTCAATCCACTGACAGCACGTCGACCCCAGTATACCACATCGTTCCAATTCACTGTATTCCTTGCATGCCTTTCACCCTCCTGCATGTTCAGGCCCCGATCACTCAAAATCTTTTTCATTCCATCTTTCCACCTCCAATTTGCTTTCCCACTTCTTATTCCCTCCACCTCTGACACATATATCCTCTTTGTCATGTCAATCTTTCCTCACTCATTCTCTCCATGTGACCAAACCATTTGAAAACACCCTCTTCTGCTCTCTCAACTACACTCTTTTTATAGAGTTGCGCAGAGGAGGGTGGATGTGTTGGAAATGAGATGTTTGAGGACAATATGTGGTGTGAGGTGGTTTGATCAAGTAAGCAATGAAAGGGTAAGAGGGATGTGTGGTAATATATTTTTTTTTTTTCTTTTTTTTTTTTATACTTTGTCGCTGTCTCCCACGTTTGTGAGGTAGCGCAAGGAAACAGACGAAAGAAATGGCCCAACCCCCCCCCATACACATGTATATACATACGTCCACACACGCAAATATACATACCTACACAGCTTTCCATGGTTTACCCCAGACGCTTCACATGTCTTGATTCAATCCACTGACAGCACGTCAACCCCGGTATACCACATTGCTCCAATTCACTCTATTCCTTGCCCTCCTTTCACCCTCCTGCAAGTTCAGGCCCCGATCACACAAAATCTTTTTCACTCCATCTTTCCACCTCCAATTTGGTCTCCCTCTTCTCCTCGTTCCCTCCACCTCCGACACATATATCCTCTTGGTCAACCTTTCCTCACTCATTCTCTCCATGTGCCCAAACCATTTCAAAACACCCTCTTCTGCTCTCTCAAACACGCTCTTTTTATTTCCACACATCTCTCTCACCCTTACGTTACTTACTCGATCAAACCGCCTCACGCCACACATTGTCCTCAGACATCTCATTTCCAGCACATCCATCCTCCTGCGCACAACTCTATCCATAGCCCACGCCTTGCAACCATACAACATTGTTGGAACCACTATTCCTTCAAACATACCCATTTTTGCTTTCCGAGATAATGTTCTCGACTTCCACACATTCTTCAAGGCTCCTTGAATTTTCGCCCCCTCCCCCACCCTATGGTCCACTTCTGCTTCCATGGTTCCATCCACTGCCAGATCCACTCCCAGATATCTAAAACACTTCACTTCCTCCAGTTTTTCTCCATTCAAACTCACCTCCCAATTTACTTGACCCTCAACCCTACTGTACCTAATAACTTTGCTCTTATTCACATTTACTCTTAACTTTCTTCTATCACACACTTTATCAAACTCCGTCACCAGCTTCTGCAGTTTCTCACATGAATCAGCCACCAGCGCTGTATCATCAGCGAACAACAACTGACACTTCCCAAGCTCTCTCATCCCCAACAGACTTCATACTTGCCCCTCTTTCCAAAACTCTTGCCTTTACCTCCCTAACAACCCCATCCATAAACAAATTAAACAACCATGGAGACATCACACACCCCTGCCGCAAACCTACATTCACTGAGAACCAATCACTTTCCTCTCTTCCTACACGTACACATGCCTTACATCCTCGATAAAAACTTTTCACTGCTTCTAACAACTTGCCTCCCACACCATATATTCTTAATACCTTCCACAGAGCATCTCTATCAACTCTATCATATGCCTTCTCCAGATCCATAAATGCTACATACAAATCCATTTGCTTTTCTAAGTATTTCTCACATACATTCTTCAAAGCAAACACCTGATCCACACATCCTCTACCACTTCTGAAACCACACTGCTCTTCCCCAATCTGATGCTCTGTACATGCCTTCACCCTCTCAATCAATACCCTCCCATACAATTTACCAGGAATACTCAACAAACTTATACCTCTGTAATTTGAGCACTCACTCTTATCCCCTTTGCCTTTGTACAATGGCACTATGCACGCATTCCTCCAATCCTCAGGCACCTCACCATGAGTCATACATACATTAAATAACCTTACCAACCAGTCAACAATACAGTCACCCCCTTTTTTAATAAATTCCACTGCAATACCATCCAAACCTGCTGCCTTGCCGGCTTTCATCTTCCGCAAAGCTTTCACTACCTCTTCTCTGTTTACCAAATCGTTTTCCCTAACCCTCTCACTTTGCACACCACCTCGACCAAAACACCCTATATCTGCCACTCTATCATCAGACACATTCAACAAACCTTCAAAATACTCACTCCATCTCCTTCTCACATCACCACTACTTGTTATCACCTCCCCATTTGCGCCCTTCACTAAAGTTCCCATTTGCTCCCTTGTCTTACGCACTTTATTTACCTCCTTCCAGAACATCTTTTTATTCTCCCTAAAATTTAATGACACTCTCTCACCCCAACTCTCATTTGCCCTCTTTTTCACCTCTTGCACCTTTCTCTTGACCTCCTGTCTCTTTCTTTTATACATCTCCCACTCAATTGCATTTTTTCCCTGCAAAAATCGTCCAAATGCCTCTCTCTTCTCTTTCACTAATACTCTTACTTCTTCATCCCACCACTCACTACCCTTTCTAATCAACCCACCTCCCACTCTTCTCATGCCACAAGCATCTTTTGCGCAATCCATCACTGACTCCCTAAATACATCCCATTCCTCCCCCACTCCCCTTACTTCCATTGTTCTCACCTTTTTCCATTCTGTACACAGTCTCTCCTGGTACTTCCTCACACAGGTCTCCTTCCCAAGCTCACTTACTCTCACCACCTTCTTCACCCCAACATTCACTCTTCTGAAAACCCATACAAATCTTCACCTTAGCCTCCACAAGATAATGATCAGACATCCCTCCAGTTGCACCTCTCAGCACATTAACATCCAAAAGTCTCTCTTTCGCACGCCTGTCAATTAACACGTAATATATATATATATATATATATATATATATATATATATATATATATATATATATATATATATATATATATATATATATATATTTTTTTTTTTTTTGCTTTGTCGCTGTCTCCCGCGTTTGCGAGGTAGCGCAAGGAAACAGAAGAGAGAAATGGCCCAACCCACCCCCATACACATGTATATACATACACATCCACACACGCAAATATACATACCTACACAGCTTTCCATGGTTTACCCCAGATGCTTCACATGCCCTGATTCAATCCACTGACAGCACATCAACCCTGGTATACCACATCGATCCAATTCACTCTATTCCTTGCCCTCCTTTCACCCTCCTGCATGTTCAGGCTCCGATCACACAAAATCTTTTTCACTCCATCTTTCTACCTCCAGTTTGGTCTCCCACTTCTCCTCGTTCCCTCCACCTCCGACACATATATCCTCTTGGTCAATCTTTCCTCACTCATTCTCTCCATGTGCCCAAACCATTTCAAAACACCCTCTTATGCTCTCTCAACCATGCTCTTTTTATTTCCACACATCTCTCTTACCCTTACGTTACTTACTCGATCAACCCACCTCACACCACACATTGTCCTCAAACATCTCATTTCCAGCACATCCATCCTCCTGCGCACAACTCTATCTATAGCCCACGCCTCGCAACCATACAACATTGTTGGAACCACTATTCCTTCAAACATACCCATTTTTGCTTTCCGAGATAATGTTCTCGACTTCCACTCATTCTTCAAGGCTCCCAGGATTTTCGCCCCCTCCCCCACCCTATGATCCACTTCCGCTTCCATGGTTCCATCCGCTGCCAGATCCACTCCCAGATATCTAAAACACTTTACTTCCTCCAGTTTTTCTCCATTCAAACTTACCTCCCAATTGACTTGACCCTCAACCCTACTGTACCTAATAACCTTGCTCTTATTCACATTTACTCTTAACTTTCTTCTTTCACACACTTTACCAAACTCAGTCACCAGCTTCTGCAGTTTCTCACATGAATCAGCCACCAGCGCTGTATCATCAGCGAACAACAACTGACTCACTTCCCAAGCTCTCTCATCCCCAACAGACTTCATACTTGCCCCTCTTTCCAAAACTCTTGCATTCACATCCCTAACAACCCCATCCATAAACAAATTAAACAACCATGGAGACATCACACACCTCTGCCGCAAACCTACATTCACTGAGAACCAATCACTTTCCTCTCTTCCTACACGTACACATGCCTTACATCCTCGATAAAAACTTTTCACTGCTTCTAACAACTTGCCTCCCACACCATATATTCTTAATACCTTCCACAGAGCATCTCTATCAACTCTATCATATGCCTTCTCCAGATCCATAAATGCTACATACAAATCCATTTGCTTTTCTAAGTATTTCTCGCATACATTCTTCAAAGCAAACATCTGATCCACACATCCTCTACCACTTCTGAAACCACACTGCTCTTCCCCAATCTGATGCTCTGTACATGCCTTCACCCTCTCAATCAATACCCTCCCATACAATTTACCAGGAATACTCAACAAACTTATACCTCTGTAATTTGAGCACTCACTCTTATCCCCTTTGCCTTTGTACAATGGCACTATGCACGCATTCCGCCAATCCTCAGGCACCTCACCATGAGTCATATATACTACATTAAATAACCTTACCAACCAGTCAACAATACAGTCACCCCCTTTTTTAATAAATTCCACTGCAATACCATCCAAACCTGTTGCCTTGCCGGCTTTCATCTTCCGCAAAGCTTTTACTACCTCTTCTCTGTTTACCAAATCATTTTCCCTAACCCTCTCACTTTGCACACCACCTCGAACAAAACACCCTATATCTGCCACTCTATCATCAAACACATTCAACAAACCTTCAAAATACTCACTCCATCTCCTTCTCACATCACCACTACTTGTTATCACCTCCCCATTTGCGCCCTTTACTGAAGTTCCCATTTGCTCCCTTGTCTTACGCACTTTATTTACCTCCTTCCAGAACATCTTTTTATTCTCCCTAAAATTTAATGATACTCTCTCACCCCAACTCTCATTTGCCCTCTTTTTCACCTCTTGCACCTTTCTCTTGACCTCCTGTCTCTTTCTTTTATACATCTCCCACTCAATTGCATTTTTTCCCTGCAAAAATCGTCCAAATGCCTCACTCTTCTCTTTCACTAATAATCTTACTTCTTCATCCCACCACTCACTACCCTTTCAAATCAACCCATCTCCCACTCTTCTCATGCCACAAGCATCTTTTGCGCAATCCATCACTGATTCCCTAAATACATCCCATTCCTCCCCCACTCCCCTTATTTCCATTGTTCTCACCTTTTTCCATTCTGTACTCAGTCTGTCCTGGTACTTCCTCACACAAGTCTCCTTCTCAAGCTCACTTACTCTCACCACCCTCTTCACCCCAACATATATATATATATATATATATATATATATATATATATATATGTTGTGCGCAGGAGGATGGATGTGCTGGAAATGAGATGTTTGAGGACAATGTGTGGTGTGAGGTGGTTTGATCGAGTAAGTAACGTAAGGGTAAGAGAGATGTGTGGAAATAAAAAGAGCGTGGTTGAGAGAGCAGAAGAGGGTGTTTTGAAATGGTTTGGGCACATGGAGAGAATAGAGTGAGGAAAGATTGACCAAGAGGATACATGTGTCGGAGGTGGAGGGAACGAGGAGAAGAGGGAGACCAAATTGGAGGTGGAAAGATGGAGTGAAAAAGATTTTGTGTGATCGGGACCTGAACATGCAGGAGGGTGAAAGGAGGGCAAGGAATAGAGTGAATTGGAGCGATGTGGTATACCGGGATTGACATGCTGTCAGTGGATTGAATCAAGGCATGTGAAGCGTCTGGGGTAAACCATGGAAAGCTGTGTAGGTATGTATATTTGCGTGTGTGGACGTATGTATATACATGTGTATGGGGGTGGGTTGGGCCATTTCTTTCATCTGTTTCCTTGAGCTACCTCGCAAACGCGGGAGACAGCGACAAAGCAAAAAAAAAAATATATATATATATATATATATACACATTACCACACATCCCTCTTACCCTTTCATTGCTTACTTGATCAAACCACCTCACACCACATATTGTCCTCAAAAAAGAAAGAAAATATATATATATATATATATATATATATATATATATATATATATATATATATATATATATATATATATATCTTTCTTTCATACTATTCGCCATTTCCCGCATTAGCAAGGTAGCGTTAAGAACAGAGGACTGGGCCTTAGAGGGAATATCCTCACCTGGCCCACTTCTCTGTTCCTTCTTTTGAAAAATTGAAAAAAAAAAAAAAAGAAAAAAAAAAGAGGAGGATTTCCAGCCATCCGCTCCCTCCCCTTTTAGTCACCTTCTACGACACGCAGGGAATACGTGCGAAGTATTCTTTCTCCCCTATCCCCAGGGATAAGATATATGGTGAATGAGTTTGGTAAAGTGTGTGAAAGAAGAAAGCTAAGAGTAAATGTGAATAAGAGCAAGGTTATTAGGTACAGTAGGGTTGAGGGTCAAGTCAATTGGGAGGTGAGTTTGAATGGAGAAAAACTGGAGGAAGTGAAGTGTTTTAGATATCTGGGAGTGGATCTGGCAGCGGATGGAACCATGGAAGCGGAAGTGGATCATAGGGTGGGGGAGGGGGTGAAAATTCTGGGAGCCTTGAAGAATGTGTGGAAGTCGAGAACATTATCTCGGAAAGCAAAAATGGGTATGTTTGAAGGAATAGTGGTTCCAACAATGTTGTATGGTTGCGAGGCGTGGGCTATGGATAGAGTTGTGCACAGGAGGATGGATGTGCTGGAAATGAGATGTTTGAGGACAATGTGTGGTGTGAGGTGGTTTGATTGAGTAAGTAACGTAAGGGTAAGAGAGATGTGTGGAAATAAAAAGAGCGTGGTTGAGAGAGCAGAAGAGGGTGTTTTGAAATGGTTTGGGCACATGGAGAGAATGAGGTCGGAAAGGTTGACCAAGAGGATATATGTGTCGGAGGTGGAGGGAACGAGGAGAAGAGGGAGACCAAATTGGAGGTGGAAAGATGGAGTGAAAAAGACTTTGTGTGATCGGGACCTGAACATGCAGGAGGGTGAAAGGAGGGCAAGGAATAGAGTGAATTGGAGCGATGTGGTATACCGGGATTGACGTGCTGTCAGTGGATTGAATCAAGGCATGTGAAGCGTCTGGGGTAAACCATGGAAAGCTGTGTAGGTATGTATATTTGCGTGTGTGGACGTATGTATATACATGTGTATGGGGGTGGGTTGGGCCATTTCTTTCGTCTGTTTCCTTGCGCTACCTCGCAAACGCGGGAGACAGCGACAAAGCAAAAAAAAAAAAAAATATATATATATATATATATATATATCCCTGGGGATAGGGGAGAAAGAATACTTCCCACGTATTCCCTGCGTGTCGTAGAAGGCGACTAAAAGGGAAGGGAGCGGGGGGCTGGAAATCCTCCCCCCTTTTTTTTTTTTTTTTTTTTTTTAATTTTCCAAAAGAAGGAACAGAGAAGGGGGCCAGGTGAGGGTATTCCCTCAAAGGCCCAGTCCTCTGTTTTTAACGCTACCTCGCTATCGCGGGAAATGGCGAATAGTATGAAAAAAAAAAAAAAATTATTATACATAATCACTGTTTCCAACGTCAGCGAGGTAGCACCAGGAAACAGACAAAGAATGGCCCATCCACTCATATACACATATATGTACCTAAACGCCCACATACACGCATATTCATATCAACATATACATATACATACACAAACATTACATACATAGACATGTGGATATTCATACTTGCTTGCCTCCATCCATTCCTGTTGTTACCCTGCCCCACAGGAATTCAGCATCACTATCCCATGCTTCAGCGAGGTAGTGCCAGGAATACAGACAAAAAGGCCACATTCGTTCGCACTCAGTCTTTAGCTGTCGTGTGTAATGCATCGAAACAACAATAATAATACTAACCATTTTTATCCTAATACAGTCTAGCATGTAGGTACTCCAACTCAGAAAACACTTTTACAAATTTTTTCAAGTGGATAATACAAAGGAAGGTAAATACATTGATTATACAAGTATAGGTAAATACAATCTTCCTTTCTTAACAGATCAAGTAAACAGGGGCATATCTAAGAAAAAAAAAGACATTTAAATTCAGTGTTTCTAACAATTATAGTGGTAAATGAAATGGTTGGCAGGCACACTAAAGTTTCTCTGTATTTGGACTTCCTTTGCAGCGCAGGTGATACCTTAATTCTTCTTATTTTGTGAACCTTTTACTTAAAACAGACTTTAATTAAAGTATTTTTAACTTGACTTGTTTCATCATATAGAGGTGCCTGGTTTGAGAAGTAAGGTCTTACATATCATATGATAATACCTGCTAGTGATCATATGTAATTTTATATGAGTAGATTTCCATCAGTGCAAAATGATATATGAAAAAATGCACACCTATGGGTTTAGGGTATGGCAGGATGATGAAAAGGGAATGAAGTGACTTCAAATAGAAAATGGGTGAGTGGGGAATGAAACTCAGTGAATGAAATACGGGATAGAACTTTGGAATAATATGAAAAGTAGAATGTACATGGTAGTTTTGGAAACCGCATCCAGAAGAAATGCCATGATGTAAGTTATGATGGATGAATAAATGCACATATGAAATACCTATTGTTACAGGAGGATGGTTTCACCCAACTGTGAAAGGTTTAACAGAAAAATAAGGACAAAGAGCTCAAAATGAGCTTAGGACATGCACTAGAATACTGATGGAAGGGTATGTATTTACAGAATCAGATGCTAAAAGGAATAACCAAACCTTCCATTAATGGGCTTTGAAAGGGAATAAGTAAATTTTTCTTATTAAAGAAGTTTATAAGGATCATTGCAAGTTTAATGCAATAAAAAATGGAGGTTTCAGCTGATATATCTTTGCAGAAACTATTAAATATAAATAGACAAAAAGAGCTAAAAGACTCATGCCTCATCTTTCTTTGAATGCTGAAATAAGTATTATATTACTATTATCATTATACTTAATTGCTGTCTCCTGCGTTAATACAAGGAAACAGACGAAAGAATAGCCCAACCCACCCACATAAACATGTATATAAATAAATGCCCACACACACACACACATATACATGCCTATGCATTTCAACGTATACATACATATACACATACACATGCCTTCCTCCATTTCCATCGCCACCCAGCCACACATGAAATGGCAACCCCTCCCTCTGCGCGTGCATAAGGTAGTGCTAGGAAAAGACAACAAAGGCCACATTCGTTCACACTCAGTCTCTAGCTGTCATGTGTAATGCACCGAAACCACAGCTCCCTTTCCACATCCAGGGCCCACGAAACTTTCCATGGTTTACTCCAGATGCTTCACATGCCCTGGTTCAATCCAATGACAGTACATCGATGCATATGTAAATAGGAGGCTTGAGAAATTCCATTGGACTACACAAGAAATGAAGGGTGGACATGTGATTACAGATATGATAAAGAATAGAAGGGATGTGTTAAACTGTGCTGTTACAACTTCAAAAATTTAATTGACAGTGACAATAGTCAAGATAACTGTTTTCTTGGGTAAGCAGTTTCATGTTAGTCCTTTTTTAACAAAAAAATGCTCACTAAATTTGTGCCTCATGCATGAGATTCATGTCCGTGCAAGAGCTCATAAAATTAATTCAAAGTTAGTTAATAAAACCTGAACACTACTAACTGGTATTAGTATGGCTCCCCTTGACAATCTTCTGATATTATATCCAATTAATAAATAAATATTCAAAATATTTGAAATATACTTTTTGTTTGAATGAGATGAAATTGAGTGAAGAAAAGTTACAGACACAGGAAAGCTGCTAACCTGAGTCTGACTGCTACAACAGACTGTAAATTGAAAGCTCACCCATCTGTCCATCCTTTTTTTTCTTGTGGTTAGGTTAATAAGTAAAGCCCTTGTCTTGTTAATTACTAACAAAAATAATGCAACTTTGTGACTTGATCTTACCTTTAATCCTTGTGCCTCTTTTGGGTGAATATCATGACAAAAATGCTTCATTTGATTGTATCTCAAAGAAGGTAGACTTATTACACTAGCTGACAGTGATGCAAAGAATACACAGAGAAAATAAGGCCAAAATAAAAATTTCAAGCTCAGAATAACAAAATACAAAAAAAATAACCATAAAGTTGCCACCTTGTTTCCTTTTTAAAAAACTCAAACAAAACTACCATTTTTTCATAAAAGACACTATATTTGTAAGATACTTATGCAACTCACTTTTGAATTGTTCTCTCTAATGCATGCAAGACAAGTGATGTTCAGAAGTTAGTTTTCAAATATTTTGTAATCTTCTATGTAAGTAAAGCAGGTACTATAATCTACCTATCCGCAGAATCCTCACTATGAAGTACGAAAGTTGATGTGTATAAAAATGTTTAACAATAATAATGTGTGCTCATATATGAAGATATTCATTAAAAACTTCTTTGAATATAACTGACCATCAATCATTACAGATTATCCCTTATTTAATATTGCAATGAAAACAATATTTTTTCATTGCTTATATGCATTACCAATATAAGGGTAGCCTTTACAATTTTATATCAAACATTAAATTGATATAATCAATCCAAATGTTAAACTGATATGGTGTATAATTTGAAATTCTGTGGAGGATTCTGATTTAAAAACTTGTGCAGAAGAGTGTAACTTCAAAAACCAACTGATAATAACTATAACTAACTTGTCTGATAATTTATTCCTAGAAAACCTGAAACTATAGTTATCACTGAAAATAAAATCACAGCTTATATGAGATATATAAATATTTCTCTTAATTAAAAAACACAGTAAGGATTATATACAGATCTCATTAAATATGTGAGTCATGATGAGGATTAAAGTCATGTGCCCCAGTCACAAAACTCTCCAATACATTACTGCCATTCAACAGTAAAATGAGGATATGGAAGTAACTTTTCTTCAGGTTTGTTTGTATACACAAAACAATATTGAATAAAATATAGGATTATGATATTTCAAAAAATAATCTATGTGAAACTACAGTATACAGTACCTCTTTGCTCTAAATAATTACAATAATAAGAGTTGAGCATTATTTTACCTATGTTCAGAAAGTCATATAATACAAATACTGTATAATTTCAAAACTAACCACAAATATAGTTAAAAAAAAATGAAAAAAGATAACAATGCTAAACTTCTCCCTTAAACATAATTTATTGCATATAATGAAAAACACGAATTTAACTATAGATAAGGAAGTGATAAAATCGAGTCATGAAATTTATTCCACTACCTTTGTCACACCATTTCCCATGTGATCCTCCCAAGCATTTTTCTATTTTATGCTCAAAAACTACCTTAATTATTGCACTCATACCATGTTTTCTGCAACCTACTTTAAAATGAAGTATATGCTACAATCAAATGTTGGGTAGTCAATACAGGAACTTTTGAAAATACCTGTTATTGAAATTTACGCATAATTACCTAGATGAAATATGACTTCAGCTGCACACATGGCATCTCTTGATTCCTTCTCACAATACTCTCACTCAACCATATTTGTTATGCATTCGTTGATCATTCTCTGAATGTGCCCATATCACCGAAACATTGTCTTGCATCAACTACTTTATAATCTTCAACTTACTCAAATTATGCTTTCCCAGTACTAAGCTTCATAAAAAAGTACTCTCCTGGCTCTTTCCATTGCCCACAGCTGTCACTCATTTGTCTATTAGACTAAGCTTCCCTGTTTATTTCAGCAATTCATATCACACCATAGTTCCATAAATTGTCTATATACCTTGAGCAAGTACACAAATTTCCTGATGCTTCAGAAAAATAGGTGTTTTTCAAGGAAAGAGAAAACAATTTATCTCCTATGAAAAAGAGAACATTTTGACAAGTGAAACAGACCCTGAAGAAATAAAAACTTTTGATGGTAGTAGCTGTTATGCTATACAGCCTAGTTTTGAAGTGTTGACTCATATATTGTTTTAATGCATGTGGCTGTTTTTATCATCAAACAGTTTCATCATTGAACGAGTTATCTATCTAATTTACCAAATCCCTCACTGATATGGAGTAAATACCACTTGGCAGTCTACTGGAAAATCTAATCCACACCTTGGCTGAAAGGTAATTGAAGAATTCACATGCAATTGTTGTAAAAGGAGGCATTTGGCATATGCCACCCTTATAGATCAGCTGAAATTCTAATATCAGCACAAAACCATGAATCCATAGATCAACATGAGGTCCCCTTTACCAGGCAATGCAGATTTACATAAGGTCATATTATAGCTTTAATGTTTCAGTTTTTCCCACCTTATTCATTCACTTAATGTTGTTCTCATTTTTTCTCATTCTAATACCATGGTTTTGAGTGCATTCACTTTTCCTTACAAAATTTAGATGATTAATTAATTTAACACATTGAAAAATACAGTAAGATAATTAATAATGTTTTACATGAAATGATAACTTGAAATACAAAGGATGATGTAAAATATTAGCTTCAGATTATTTTAACACCACACCCTTGGTGTGCCCTTATACCTACCTCAACCAATGTTGTTTCAACACTAATTCTATCCATTCTAAGCAATCAATCAAATGCCTTCTTATTACAAACAATATACTTTAAAGTCCCACTCCTTCATTCCTACAAAATGTCACCCACCGTGTGTTCATTAAGTCTGGATTCACAGTCTTATTTAACTTTCTTAAATGCAAAAGGCAAAATGTTGCTTAATATCACTTTAAACTTCCTTTGCTTTCATATTTTTCCTGTTCTTTTCATGAAAACTAAGTTGAAATCCCCACCAGTTGGTTAGAAATTCTATAAACTAAACAACTGTACAGTAATACTCAACATCCTTGTACAATAGGATTTGTATACATAAACTGCATGACAACAATGATGAGATGAGGCATTATACTTGGACAAAACTATTGCCTAAATTTGGCCCTTTTACTGGATTTGTGAAAAGATAATTTGTTTACTCAAAAAAAATTTGGTAGATTCCATGGGTGTGTTCCTGTCATTTTAGATAATAATCTAATGAAGATAATAAAAACATATTCCCGTATCACTACTGAAACTTCAACGGGAGAAAACACAATCTTCTCATCTACATATTCATTCAGTTTTTGAGGGTAATTGCTACACTGCTGTTAAATTAAATGCCATAACAAAGGTTATCTAAAGAATATATCTAATACAAAGTTGAATCAGAAATAAAAAGGAACAAACCAAAACCACGAATAAGTAAATTAAAGAAAATAATAAGGCAGGCATAATATAGACTATGCACGACAATGCAAGTAAAAACATATAATGGCATAGCAAATTATTTACCAGAAGTCAGACAGTACTTTGATTTTGTCATATGTAAGACATAAGGAGATTAAATTTTTGTTCAGCATGTTAGGTCAACTATATAAAATAAATTGGTAAGTTCAAAAATCAATTCTGTTCCAATGCTTGCAGTCAATAAAAAAGGAGCTTGGAAGAACCAAATACTATAGAACAACAAATTTCATGAATTCAGGTAATCTTATGGATATCTAAGAGAGAAAGGATAATACTTGTTCAGTATGACTGGCCAACAATATAAAATTAAGAGAAAAAACAAAGATGAATTCCACAACAAGTCCAAACACACTGGTTCAACAAGTTGTAACTTTTGAACATAAACTGTGATCAACAACTCCGCTGCTTTAATTGTCTATTACAGTACATATATTTCTTATCAATGCAAACTCTTATGTTGGCACTAAAGAACTGTCTCTTCAAATAAATGTTTGCCTAAATTTGACCTTAAATGTAAAATCTAGTAAGATTTTCAATATCTATTCCCATTGCAGCAAATCTAAAGATTTTATATCAAATCTACATAAATGTGGAAAAATAATTAAGTAGGATAAAGTATCTTTTGATTGTTTTATGATTTGATACACAATCTACCAGCTAAAAAAGGCACTGTCCAATCTTCTTTTTTAATAATCACAAATGTTTATTTTCTATCCCTTACATTCAGTTATCTAAGCATCATGTATAATGATATATATACACATATGTACAACAAGAATGAAATGAAATGATTTTACACAACTGACCAATATCTAAACACACTACACAGGCTGTGCTGTTGTTCTTTGGAAATATCATGCTAACTGAAAAATTAATTTTATATGCTAAGTACTGGACTTTATCACAGCTTGCAGCTTTATGTATTGTATTCCACACCCATTTCTCATTTATGTATACAGGTGTTGGCTGTGTCCTCCTGTCATTTTCACATAAATCGATGTTTGCATTATTCTCATTCAATGCAAATCACAGTACTTTTGAAACCTGTTTGTTACATGATCCTAGTATCAATGTCTTTATATCATAGTTGGCTTTTTCTCCAACTACATCGTTTGTTTTTTACCCGTATAGAGTTTTCTTCATTCTTAAACAAAAGTAGCTTACCTTACTTGTGATCATGATTGATTCCCTATTTGTACAGAGAGCCCAAAACTCCTTCATTAAGGATTCTCACTCAGTAAAGTTGCAAACTGCATATCATGAGATGTTTGATAATAAAAACACACATTTTCATATTTTTCTCTCATATCTTATCACTTCCTTTACCTAATCATCATTCTTTATACTAGGCAGCATCAGTGTGTAACACAGCCAATCACAAACAAAGTGAAACTTAAAGCAAACTGCTCAGCCTTTAGCTTCTATATAAGTCTTGACATGTAAAAGTTCACAAAATAACAAAGACTGCAGCCTTAACTGTGCTGTTCTGGTGAAGTACAGAACTAGCTGGAATGAGGACTGAACCTACACTTCTTTATTCAAATGCATATGTTATTTTATATTTTCTTAGTGTAATATCACACAAATTACACATGGGCACTGATTAAATAAACTAATTAGCAAATGAAACTTTGTATTTCAATATTCACTAATACATTTTCACTGGTACAAAAGCCTTCACCATTCTTCAGAATTCCTGAGAAATATTGATGCGATGCATGTAATAAAAAACAAAATTACATCTAAAACTGACATATTAAGAGATATAAAAATATAAAATTTCACTTGAACTGGATAATTTGGATTTAATGATTGATGGTCTAACAATGATATTTACTCGAGGATTCTTACTGATATATTATTCATATATTATTAATAGGTTCATTATGAATATTGTACTGGTGTGTAAGTGTTTAAAGATTTATATGCAATGGTGCTAAAAGAAACGGTAACACTTACGGACGTAAGATATGTTACTAAACTAGTAATTCAGAGCCTTCATTATTACTCATAACCTTAACTTTCCATTTATTCTTCAAATAATTGTGGTAAACTTCATGAGATGATACCAAAGGATAAAAGTGACAGATTTAATTGTTATTATATTGAGTGAATCAGAAGGGCTCCATCAGAAACTTTAGAGTATAGTTAAAAAATATCAAATTTAAAATAAATATGCTAAATTTGCTAATGATATAGAAATTGTGAATAGATTTTCCTTCAAGTAATAAAGAAAGTTCAGATTCACTTGTTACATCTGTGTCATATAGAAATGTTAAAAGGAATATTGTGATTATTTTCAAATACTAGTGCTAGCACCAAATGTGACAGATGCAGCAGATTTGAGAATAAGACCAGACTTAGAATTGGCTATAGTTAACCTTCTTTGTGGATAAGAAACAACCTACAGTGGATCTGCTATTAGGCTCTGTGTTGCTGATCATATCTCTCTCGCACACATGCACACATTTTATATATATATATATATATATATATATATATATATATATATATATATATATATATATATATATATATAAAATCAAAATTCTTAACAAGAATGAGTATATTATAATTTGTGAAAAATTACTATATGAGAGCATTTCATGAGAATAATGGGCAATAGAAGAGTAACTTTTACTTTCTGCCCAAGCCAAACAACATGTTCCCCCTACCCATACTTATGTTCTTCACTATAACCTAGCAAATCTGAATGAGCCACAGGAATGATCTAATGTTTAGCCACCATAAAAACAGGATATACTGTACATCATATCCAGATGGATAAAAACGATGTTAGTATTCTTAGTTAACACATACTGAAGTCAATAATAAATTTTCTATCATTTACTATTAGTGCACTTTTTCTCTGTGTTAACTAAGGAACTAAAGTATTCCTTGGTTAGTAATACGATGATGAAAAGGGAGTGGTAATGTACAAAATGTTGAGAGGGATAAGTATGCAAGTATAAAATAAGAATTGATTTTAGAATGCCCTGAGCAAGAAGTGTTGTCCTTTCTTGCACCATCATGATGCTGATTCATCCATGGCAATAGTAGTAATAATTTCTGGTGGCAAGAGCTCTGAACTTTCAGTTGCATGTAGCTCAATGCTCTCTGTTGCCAATACTGGTGGCTCAAGGACGGGCAGTAATGTGTATGATGATGATGATGATGTGAGTGGTGGATGTGGAAGATGGGTGTAATGTGAGTGGCGCTGATACTGGTGGTGGTGGTGGTGGTGGTGATGATGATGATAGTAACTGCTATGATGGTTTAAATCTGCAGTATGGCTCAGAGTGCCTGGTGGGGGGACCTGTAGAGATGCAGTATCCTGGTCAACAGATGCTGAGATGGTGGGAATGATGATGGTGGAGAGCTCGTTTTCCTCTAATATTGTAGCTGGCTCCAGTGAGTCACACTCAGTTGTGATTGTACTGCTATCATCACCTGAAAATTCAATTACTCAATTCACTATGAAAATAGATCAGTTTTTTTCCAGATAGACTAATTTCTAAGTCCATAATGAGTAAGTAAATGAGGCAGATAACACTGGGGTTCCCAGTCTACCTAGGTACGGATAACAGATTACATGGAAATAATTCCATAAAACATACATGATTGCAGAGCAGTAATTAGCAATTAATACACAACGTACACAAATGTCCACCTTCTAGATGAACCCATCAATACAAAACACAAACTCACTTGCCACACTCACTGCTTTGCCTTTACCAGAAAACAGTTGTCCATGTGTAATAAAGGGAGATGAGAAATGTAGCTATATATTTTATTTCATTCAAATGTAGCTGTATTATTCATTTCATTCCATTTAAGCTTAGAAATGAGTCTCAAGATTTAAAACCCATTTTCTAGGCTCTTTAGACCCCTTCTCTACTCCTTTTGGAAAACTGAAAAAGAGAGGAGAGAATTTCCAGCCCCTGCTCTCACCTCTTTTAGTCGTCTTTTATGACATGCAGGGAATACAAGGGAAGTACTCTTTCTCCCCTATCCCAGGGATTATATATATATATATATATATATATATATATATATATATATATATATATATATATATATATATATATATATTTCTTTCTTTTAAACTATTCGCCATTTCTATATATATATATATTTTTTTTTTTCATACTATTCGCCATTTCCCGCGATAGCAAGGTAGTGTTAAGAACAGAGGACTGGGCCTTTGAGGGAATATCCTCACCTGGCCCCCTTCTCTGTTCCTTCTTTTGGGGAAAATATATTTATATTTATTTATTTTGCTTTGTCGCTGTCTCCCGCGTTTGCGAGGTAGCGCAAGGAAACAGACGAAAGAAATGGCACAACCCACCCCCATACACAATGTACACACACACACTCCCACACACGCAAATATACATACCTATACATCTCAATGTACACATATATGTACACACACAGACACATACATATATACCCATGCACACAATTCACACTGCCTGCCTTTATTCATTCCCATCGCCACCTCGCCACACATGGAATACCATCCCCCTCCCCCCTCATGTGTGCGAGGTAGTGCTAGGAAAAGATAACAAAGGCCCCATTCGTTCACACTCAGTCTCCAGCTGTCATGCAATAATACCCGAAACCACAGCTCCCTTTCCACATCCAGGCCCCACACAACTTTCCATGGTTTACCCCAGACGCTTCACATGCCCTGATTCAATCCACTGACAGCACGTCAAACCCGATATACCACATCGATCCAATTCACTCTATTCCTTGCCCGCCTTTCACTCTCCTGCATGTTCAGGCCCTGATCACTCAAAATCTTTTTCACTCCATCTTTCCACCTCCAATTTGGTCTCCCACTTCTCCTCTTTCCCTCCACCTCCGACACATATATCCTCATGGTAAATCTTTCCTCACTCATTCTCTCCATGTGCCCAAACCATTTCAAAACACCCTCTTCTGCTCTCTCAACCATGCTCTTTTTATTTCCACACATCTCTCTTACCCTTACATTACTTACTAGATCAACCCACCTCACACCACACATTGTCCTCAAACATCTCATTTCCAGCACATCCACCCTCCTGCGCACATCTATCCATAGCCCACGCCTCGCAACCATACAACATTGTTGGAACCACTATTCCTTCAAACATACCCATTTTTGCTTTCTGAGATAATGTTCTCGACTTCCACACATTCTTCAATGCTCCCAGGATATTCGCCCCCTCCCCCACCCTATGATTCACTTCTGCTTCCATGGTTCCATCCGCTGCCAGATCCACTCCCAGATATCTAAAACACTTTACTTCCTCCAGTTTTTCTCCATTTAAACTTACCTCCCAATTGACTTGACCCTCAACCTCAATATATATATATATACATTATTATTATTATTATTATACTTGATCGCAGTTTCCCATGTCAGCAAAGTAGCACCAGGAAACAGACGAAGAATGGCCCATCAGCTCATATACGCACATATAAATATATAACTACATGTGCCATTAGAAAGGTGGGCAGTGGGCAGATTAGACAGGGCAGTGAGTGGTGGGATGAAGAAGTCAGATTGTTAGTGAAAGAGAAGAGAGAAGGATTTGGACGATTTCTGCAGGGAAATAGTGCAAATGAGTGGGAGATTTATAAAAGAAAGAGGCAAGAGGTCAAGAGAAGGGTGCAAGAGGTGAAAAAGGAGGGCAAATGAGAGTTGGGTTGAGAGAGTATCATGACATTTTAGGGAGAATAAAAAGATGTTTTGGAAGGAGGTAAATATAGTGGGTAAGACAACAGAACAAATTGGAACATCGGTGAAGGGGCAAATGGGGAGGTAATAACAAGGAGTAGTGAAATGAGAGGGAGATGGAGTGAGTATTCTGAAGGCTTGTTGAATGTGTGTGATATTAGTGTGGCAGATATAGTGTGTTTTGGTCAAGGTGGTGTGCAAAGTGAGAGGGTCAGGGAGAATGGTTTGGTAAACAGAGAAGGGGTAGTGAAAGCTTTGCAGAAAATGAAAGCCAGCAAGGCTGTGGGTTTGGATGGTATTGCTGTGGAATTTATTAAAAAAGTGGGTGAATGTGTTGACTGATTGGTGAGGATTTTCATTGTATGTATGGTTCATGGTGAAGTGTCTGACGATTGGCTGAATGCACGTATAGTGCCATTGTACAAAGGCAAAAGGGATAAAGGTGAGTATTCAAATTATACAGGTATAAGTTTGTTGAGTATTCTGGGGATATTATATGGAAGGGTATTTGATTGAGAGGGTAAAGGCATGTGCAGAGCACCATATTGGGGAGGAGCAGTGTGGTTTCAGAAGTGGTAGAGGATGTGAGGATCAGGTGTTTGCTTTGAAGAATGTATTTGAGAAATGCTGAGAAAAGCAGATGGATTTGTATGTAGTGTTTATGGATCTGGAGAAGGCATATGACAGAGTTGATAGAGATGCTCTACGGAAGGTATTAAGAGTATATGGAGTGGGAGGTAAGTTGCTAGAAGCAGTGAAAAGATTTTATTGAGGATGTAAGGCATGTATACAAGTAGGAAGAGAGGAAAGTGTGTGGCTCCCAGTAAGTCAGCTTTCGGCATTGGTATGTGATGTCTCCATGGCTGTTTAATTTGTTTATGGATGGGGTTGTTAGGGAGGTGAATGCAAGAATTTTGGAGAGAAGGACAAGTATGCTGTCTGTTGTGGATGAGAGAGCTTGGGAAGTGAGTCAGTTGTTGTTTGCTGATGATACAGTGCTGGTGGCTGATTTAGGTGAGAAACTGCAGAAGTTGGTAACTGAGTTTGGTAAAGTGTGTGGAAGAAGAAAGCTGAGAGCAAATGCGAATAAGAGCAAGGTTATTAAGTTCAGTAGGGTTGGGGGACAAGTAAATTGGGAGGTAAGTTTGAATGGAGAAAAACTGTAAGTGAAGTGTTTTAGATATCTGGGAGTGGATTTGGCAGCGGATGGAACCATGGAAGCAGAAGTGAGTCACAGCGTGGGGGAGGGGGCAAAGGCTCTGGGAGCATTGAAGAATGTGTGGAAGGTGAGAACGTTATCTCAAACAGCAAAAGTGGGAATTTTTGAAGGACTAGTGGTTCCAACAATGTTATATGGTTGTAAGGCATGGGCGATAGATAGGGTTGTGCAGAGGAGGGTGGATGTGTTGGAAATGAGATGTTTGAGGACAATATGTGGTGCGAGGTGTTTTGATCAAGTAAGTAATGAAAGGGTAAGAGAGATGTGTGGTAATAAAAAGAGTGTGGTTGAGAAAGCAGAAGAGGGTGTACTGAAATGGTTTGGTCACATGGGGAAAATGAGTGAGGAAAGATTGAAAAAGAAGATATATGTGTCAGAGGTGGAGGGAACGAGAAGTGGGAGGCCAAATTGAAGGTGGAAGGATGGAGTGAAAAAGATTTTGAGCCATCGGGGCTTGAACATACAGGAGGGTGAAAGGCATGCAAGGAATAGAGTGAATTGGAATGATGTGGTATACCTGGGGTCGACGTGCTGTTAATGGATTGAACCAGGGCATGTGATGTGTCTGGGGTAAACCATGGAAAGTTTTGTGAGGCCTGTATATGGAAAGGGAGCTGTGGTTTCAGTGCATTACACATGACAGGTAGAGAGTGAGTGTGAACGACTGTGGCCTTTGTTGTTGTTTCCTGGCACTAACTTGCATGCACTCAGGGGGAGGGGGGTATCATTTCACGTGTGGCGGGGTGGTGACAGGAATGGATGAAGGCAGCATGTATGAATATGTACATGTGAATGTATGTATATGTATGTATATGTTGAAATGTATAGGTATGTATATGTGCATGTGTGGGCATTTATGTTTATACATGAGTATGTGGGTGGGTTGGGCCATTCTTTCGTCTGTTTCCCTACGCTACCTCGCTAACGCGGGAGACAGTACCTTCCATCAACTTTACTGTAGAAAATGAAAATGATGGTATGTTACCATTTTTAGATTGCATGATCCATAGGCAAGGAAACAAGTTTAAGTTTAGCATATACAAAAATGTATGCTCATATATCCATTATTACTCATCTCAACATGACAGAATTAAATTTCCATCATTTCAATCTATGTTCCTTAGGGCATTAGGTATTTGCAGTCCAGAGTTTATTGATGATGAGTTTGAGAAGATATATTCCATTGGATCTAAGTTAAAGTACCCTAGATCTCTCACTGATAAATCCCTTAAGTTAGCAAAGAAATCATTTTATAGAGTTGAGCTCAAACCTTCCATTGAAACCAAGAATCTTTTAGTTCTCCCTTTTAAAAATGATTTTACTTTACTTCCCATGTTGCTTAAATCCTTTAATGTAAATGTTGCCTTCAGCAACAATAATACTATAAGGAATATCTTAATCAGGAATTCAGAAAATTCTCCTGGATGCATCTATAAAATGCCATGTGGAAATTGTGATAAATTTTATGTTAGGCAGATTGGTAAGGATCTTTCTGTTAGACGTAAGCAACATAAATATAGTATAAGAACGGGACAAGAATCAAATGCCTTGTTTAATCACATTAAAAACTATGATCATTGTACTGATTGGAGTAATGCCATCTCAGTTATTAACTCTAACTCTATTACCTCGAGAAATATCACTGAATCTTCTGTTATTAAATACACAAAGAATTATAATCTTAATATGAGTGATGGTTTATACAAATTAGGTAACTTTATTGTTGAAAAAATTTGTAAAATGATAAGTTTATGAACGCTCGTTGTCTGTCTTGGACAACAGCATGTTTACCAAATGGCGTCCTAGCTTCATCTCTTCGACGTACATCAACTGAATGTTATATTTCTCTCTTGTGTCTCCCCGATGATGTGATTATTACACGAAAGTGCACTTGGGAACTTGTGTTTCATTTTCCCTGCGCTCATATATATATATATATATATATATATATATATATATATATATATATATATATATATATATTATACTTTGTCGCTGTCTCCCGCGTTAGCGAGGTAGTGCAAGGAAACAGACGAAACAATGGCCAAACCCACCCACATACACATGTATATTCATAAACGTCCACACATGCACATATACATACCTATACATCTCACTGTATACATATATATACACACAGACATATACATATATACACATGTACATAATTCATACTGTCTGCCCTTATTCATTCCCGTCGCACCCTGCCACACATGAAATAACAACCCCTCCCCCCGCATGTGCGCGAGGTAGTGCTAGAAAAAGACAACGAAGGCCACATTCATTCACACTCAGTCTCTAGCTGTCATGTTTAATGCACCAAAATCAAAGTTCCCTTTCCACAACCAGGCCCCACAGAACTTTCCATGGTTTACCCCAAATGCTTCACATGCGCTGGTTCAATCCATTGACAGCACGTCGACCCTGCTATACCACATCGTTTCAATTCACTCTATTCCTTGCACGCCTTTCACCCTCCTGCATGTTCAGGCCCCGATCACTCAAAATCTTTTTCACTCTATCTTTCCACCTCCAATTTGGTCTCCCACTTCTCCTCATTCCCTCCACCTCTGAGACATATATATCCTCTCTGTCAATCTTTCCTCACTCATTCTCTCCATGTGACCAAACCATTTCAAAACACCCTCTTCTGCTCTCTCAACCACACTCTTTTTATTACCACACATCTCTCTTACCCTTTCATTACTTACTCGATCAAACCACCTCACGCCACATATTGTCCTTAAACATCTCATTTCCAGCACATCCACCCTCCTCCACACAACTCTATCTACAGCCCACGCCTCGCAACCATATATCAATGTTGGAACCACTATTCCTTCAAACATACCCATTTTTGCTTTCCAAGATAATGTTCTTGAATTCGACACATTCTTCAACGCTCCCAGAACTTTTGCCCCCTCCCCCACCCTACGATTCACTTCCACTTCCATGGTTTCATCCACTGCCATATCCACTCCCAGATATCTAAAACACTTCACTTCCTCCAGTTTTTCTCCATTCAAATTCATTTCCTAATTGACTTGTCCCTCAACCCGACTGTACCTTCGTCTCTTCGATGTATATCAACTGACTGTTATATTCCTCTCGTGTCTCCCCTGATGATGTGATTATTACACGAAAGTGCACTTGGGAACTTTTCGTGTTTCATTTTCCCTGTGGACTCATAGGAATATCTTGATGATGCGCAAAATTGTGACCCTTTCCAATATATATATATATATATATATATATATATATATATATATATATATTCACTGCTTCTAACAACTTGCCTCCCACACCATATAATAGTTTTTATCGAGGATGTAAGGCGTGTGTACGTGTAGGAAGAGAGGAAAGTGATTGGTTCTCAGTGAATGTAGGTTTGCGGCAGGGGTGTGTGATGTCTCCATGGTTGTTTAATTTGTTTATGGATGGGGTTGTAAGGGAGGTAAATGCAAGAGTCCTGGAAAGAGGGGCAAGTATGAAGTCTGTTGGGGATGAGAGAGCTTGGGAAGTGAGTCAGTTGTTGTTCGCTGATGATGCAGCGCTGGTGGCTGATTCAGGTGAGAAACTGCAGAAGCTGGTGACTGAGTTTGGTAAAGTGTGTGGAAGAAGAAAGTTGAGAGTAAATGTGAATAAGAGCAAGGTTATTAGGTACAGTAGGGGTGAGGGTCAAGTCAATTGGGAGGTGAGTTTGAATGGAGAAAAACTGGAGGAAGTGAAGTGTTTTAGATATCTGGGAGTGGATCTGTCAGCGGATGGAACCATGGAAGCGGAAGTGGATCATAGGGTGGGGGAGGGGGCGAAAATTTTGGGAGCCTTGAAAAATGTGTGGAAGTCGAGAACATTATCTCGGAAAGCAAAAATGGGTATGTTTGAGGGAATAGTGGTTCCAACAATGTTGTATGGTTGCGAGGCGTGGGCTATGGATAGAGATGTGCGCAGGAGGATGGATGTGCTGGAAATGAGATGTTTGAGGACAATGTGTGGTGTGAGGTGGTTTGATCGAGTAAGTAACGTAAGGGTAAGAGAGATGTGTGGAAATAAAAAGAGCGTGGTTGAGAGAGCAGAGAGGGTGTTTTGAAGTGGTTTGGGCACATGGAGAGAATGAGTGAGGAGAGATTGACCAAGAGGATATATGTGTCGGAGGTGGAGGGAACGAGGAGAAGAGGGAGACCAAATTGGAGGTGGAAAGATGGAGTGAAAAAGATTTTGTGTGATCGGGGCCTGAACATGCAGGAGGGTGAAAGGAGGGCAAGGAATAGAGTGAATTGGAGCGATGTGGTATACAGGGGTTGACGTGCTGTCAGTGGATTGAAGCAAGGCATGTGAAGCGTCTGGGGTAAACCATGGAAAGCTGTGTAGGTATGTATATTTGCGTGTGTGGACGTGTGTATGTACATGTGTATGGGGGGGGGGGTTGGGCCATTTCTTTCGTCTGTTTCCTTGCGCTACCTCGCAAACACGGGAGACAGCGACAAAGTATAATAAAAAAAATAATATATATATATATATATATATATATATATATATATATATATATATATATATATATATATATATATATATATATATTGGGCCATTTCTTTCGTCTGTTTCCTTGCGCTACCTCGCAAACGCGGGAGACAGCGGCAAAGTATAAAAAAAAAAAAAAAAAAAAAAAAAAAAAAATATATATATATATATATATATATATATATATATATATATATATATATATGTATAATAGTAGGGGAGTGGGGGAAGAATGGGATGTATTTAGGGAAGCAGTGATAGCTTGCGCAAAAGATGCTTGTGGCATGAGAAGCGTGGGAGGTGGGCAGATTAGGAAGGGTAGTGAGTTGTGGGATGAAAAAGTAAGATTATTAGTGAAAGAGAAGAGAGAGGCATTTTCACGATTTTTGCAGGGAAATAATGGAAATGACTGGAAGATGTATAAAATAAAGAGGCAGGAGGTCAAGAGAAAGGTGCAAGAGGTGAAAAAGAGGGCAAATGAGACTTGGGGTGAGAGTGTATCATTAGATTTAGGGAGAATAAAAAGATGTTTTAGAAGGAGGTAAATAAAGTACGTAAGACAAGGGAACATCAGTGAATGGGGCTAATGTCGAGGTGATAACAAGTAGTGGTGATGAGAGAAGGAGATGGAGTAAGTATTTTCAAGGTTTGTTGAATGTGTTTGATGATAAGAGTGGCAGATATGGAGTGTTTTGGTCAAGGTGGTGTGCGAAGTGAGAGGGTTAGGGAGAATGATTTGGTAAACAGAGAAGTGGTAGTGAAAGCTTTGCGGAAAATGAAAGCCGGCAAGGCGGTGGGTCTGGATGGTATTGAAGTGGAATTTATTAAAAAAGGTGGTGATTGTGTTGTTGACTGGTTGGTAAGGTCATTTGATGTATGTATGACTCATGGTGAGGTGCCTGAGGATTGGTGGAATGCTTGCATAGTGCCATTGTACAAAGGCAAAGGGGATAAAGGTGAGTGCTCAAATTACAGAGGCATAAGTTTGTTGAGTATGCCTGGGAAATTATATGGGAGGGTGAAGGCATGTACAGAGCATCAGACTGGGGAAAAGCAGTGTGGTTTCAGAAGTGGTAGAGGATGTATGTGAAGAATGTATGTGAGAAATACTCAGAAAAGCAAATGGATTTGTATGTAGCATTTATGGATCTGTAGAAGGCATATGATAGAGATGCTCTGTGGAACGTACTAAGAATATATGGTGTAGGAGGCTAGTTGTTAGAAGCAGTGAAAAGTTTTTATTGAGGATGTAAAGCGTGTGAACGAGTAGGAAGAGAGGAAAGTGATTGGTTTTCCATGAGTGTTGGTTTGCGGCAGGGGTGCGTGATGTCTCCATGGTTGTTTAATTTGTTTATGGATGGGGTTGTTAGGGAGGTGAATGCAAGAGTTTTAGAAAGAGGGACAAGTATGCAGTCTGTTGTGGGTGAGAGAGCATGGGAAGTGAGTCAGTTGTTGTCTCTGACAATACAGCACTGGTAGCTGATTCGGGTGAGAAACTGCAGAAGCTGGTGACTGAGTTTCGTAAAGTGTGTGAAAGAAGAAAACTGAGAGTGGGGTTATTGGGTACAGTAGGGTTGAGGGACAAGTCAAATGGGAGGTAAGTTTGAATAGAGAAAAACTGGAAGAAGTGAAGTGTTTTAGATATCTGGGAGTGGATTTGGCAGCGGATGGAACCACGGAAGCAGAAATGAGTCATAGGTTGGGGAGGGGGAAAAGTTCTGGGAGTGTTGAAAAATGTGTGGAAGGCGAGAACATTATGTCGGAGAGCAAAAATGGGTATGTTTGAGGGAATATATGGTTGCGAGGCGTGGGCTATAGATACAGTTGTGCGGAGGAGGGTGGATGTGCTGGAAATGAGCAATATGTGGCGTGAGGTGGTTTGATTGAGTAAGTAATGAAAGGGTAAGAGAGCTGTGTGGTAATAAAAAGAGTGTGGTCAAGAGAGCAGAAGAGGGTGTTTTAAAATGGTTTGGTCACATGGAAAGAATGAGTGAGGAAAGATTGACAAAGAGAACATATATGTCAGAGGTGGAGGGAACGAGGAGAAGTGGGAGACCAAATTGGAGGTGGAAAGATGGAGTAAAAAAGATTTTGAGTTATTGGGGCCTGAACATGCAGGAGGGTGAAAGGCGTGCAAGGAATAGAGTGAATTGGAACGATGTGGTATACCGGGGTCGACATGCTGTCAATGGATTGAACCAGGGCATGTGAAGCGTCTGGGTTAAACCATGGAAAGTTCTGTGGTTCTGTGAGGCCTGAATGTGGAAAGGGAGCTGTGGTTTTGGTGCATTATACATGACAGCTAGAGACTGAGTGTGAACGATTATGGCCTTTGTTGTCTCTTCCTAGCGCTACCTCGCACACATGCGGGGGGAGGGGGTTGTCATTTCATGTGTGGCGGGCTGCTCCCAAAACACTTGCCTCTCATGATCTTTCTTCTCATGCCCAGGTGCATATGCACCAATAATCACCCATCTCTCTCCATCCACTTTCAGTTTTACCCATATCAATCTAGAGTTTACTTTCTTACACTCTATTACATACTCCCACCACTCCTGTTTCAGGAGCAGTGCTACTAATTCTCTTGCTCTTGTCCTCTCACTAACCCCTGACTTTACTCCCAAGACATTCCCAAACCACTCTTCCCCTTTACCTTTGAGCTTCATTTCACTCAGAGCCAAAACATCCAGGTTCCTTTCCTCAAACATACTACCTATCTCTCCTTTTTTCTCATCTTGGTTACATCCACACACATTTAGACACCCCAATCTGAGCCTTCGAGGAGGATGAGCACTCCCCGCATGACTCCTTCTTCTGTTTCCCCTTTTAGAAAGTTAAAATACAAGGAGGGGAGGGTTTCTAGCCCCCCGCTCCCGTCCCCTTTAGTCGCCTTCAATGATACGTGAGGAATGCATGGGAAGTATTCTTTCTCCCCTATCCCCAGGGATAGGGGATATATATATATATATATATATATATATATATATATATATATATATATATATATATATATATATATATATGACTCATGGTGAGGTGCCTGAGGATTGGCGGAATGCGTGCATAGTGCCATTGTACAAAGGCAAAGGGGATAAGAGTGAGTGCTCAAATTACAGAGGTATAAGTTTGTTGAGTATTCCTGGTAAATTATATGGGAGGGTATTGATTGAGAGGGTGAAGGCATGTACAGATCATCAGATCGGGGAAGAGCAGTGTGGTTTCAGAAGTGGTAGAGGATGTGTGGATCAGGTGTTTGCTTTGAAGAATGTATGTGAGAAATACTTAGAAAAGCAAATGGATTTGTATGTAGCATTTATGGATCTGGAGAAGGCATATGATAGAGTTGATAGAGATGCTCTGTGGAAGGTATTAAGAATATATGGTGTGGGAGGAAAGTTGTTAGAAGCAGTGAAAAGTTTTTATCGAGGATGTAAGGCATGTGTACGTGTAGGAAGAGAGGAAAGTGATTGGTTCTCAGTGAATGTAGGTTTGCGGCAGGGGTGTGTGATGTCTCCATGGTTGTTTAATTTGTTTATGGATGGGGTTGTTAGGGAGGTAAATGCAAGAGTTTTGGGGATGACAGAGCTTGGGAAGTGAGTCAGTTGCTGTTCGCTGATGATACAGCGCTGGTGGCTGATTCATGTGAGAAACTGCAGAAGCTGGTGACTGAGTTTGGTAAAGTGTGTGGAAGAAGAAAGTTAAGAGTAAATGTGAATAAGAGCAAGGTTATTAGGTACAGTAGGGTTGAGGGTCAAGTCAATCGGGAGGTGAGTTTGAATGGAGAAAAACTGGAGGAAGTGAAGTGTTTTAGATATCTGGGAGTGGATCTGGCAGCGGATGGAACCATGGAAGCGGAAGTGGATCATAGGGTGGGGGAGGGGGCGAAAATTCTGGGGGCCTAGAAGAATGTGTGGAAGTCGAGAACATTATCTCTGAAAGCAAAAATGGGTATGTTTGAAGGAATAGTGGTTCCAACAATGTTGTATGGTTGCGAGGCGTGGGCTATGGATAGAGTTGTGCGCAGGAGGATGGATGTGCTGGAAATGAGATGTTTGAGGACAATGTGTGGTGTGAGGTGGTTTGATCGAGTGAGTAACGTAAGGGTAAGAGAGATGTGTGGAAATAAAAAGAGCGTGGTTGAGATAGCAGAAGAGGGTGTTTTGAAGTGGTTTGGGCACATGGAGAGAATGAGTGAGGAAAGATTGACCAAGAGGATATATGTGTCGGAGGTGGAGGGAACGAGGAGAAGAGGGAGACCAAATTGGAGGTGGAAAGATGGAGTGAAAAAGATTTTGTGTGATCGGGGCCTGAACATGCAGGAGGGTGAAAGGAGGGCAAGGAATAGAGTGAATTGGAGCGATGTGGTATACCGGGGTTGACGTGCTGTCAGTGGATTGAATCAAGGCATGTGAAGCGTCTCGGGTAAACCATGGAAAGCTGTGTAGGTATGTATATTTGCGTGTGTGGACGTATGTATATACATGTGTATGGGGGGGGTTGGGCCATTTCTTTCGTCTGTTTCCTTGCGCTACCTCGCAAACACGGGAGACAGCGACAAAGTATAATAAAAAAATAATAATATATATATATATATATATATATATATATATATATATATATATATATATATATATATATATATATATATATATATATTCTATCCTTGGGGATAGGGGAGAAAGAATACTTCCCACGTATTCCCTGCGTGTCATAGAAGGCGACTAAAAGGGGAGGGAGCGGGGGGCTGGAAATCCTCCCCTCTCGTTTTTTTTTAATTTTCCAAAAGAAGGAACAGAGAATTGGGCCAGGTGAGGGTATTCCCTCAAGGCCCAGTCCTCCGTTCTTAATGCTACCTCGCTAATGCGGGAAATGGTGAATAATTTGAAAGAAAAGAAAAGAATATATATATTCCACTGCAATACCATCCAAACCTGCTGCCTTGCCAGCTCTCATCTTCCGCAAAGCTTTTACTACCTCTTCTCTGTTTACCAAATCATTTTCCCTAACCCTCTCACTTTGCACACCACCTCGACCAAAACACCCTATATCTGCCACTCTATCATCAAACACATTCAACAAACCTTCAAAATACTCTCTCCATCTCCTTCTCACATCACCACTACTTGTTATCACCTCCCCATTTGCGCCCTTCACTGAAGTTCCCATTTGCTCCCTTGTCTTACGCACTTTATTTACCTCCTTCCAGAACATCTTTTTATTCTCCCTAAAATTTAATGGTACTCTCTCACCCCAACTCTCATTTGCCCTCTTTTTCACCTCTTGCACCTTTCTCTTGACCTCCTGTCTTTCTTTCTTTTATACATCTCCCACTCAATTGCATTTTTTCCCTGCAAAAATCATGCAAATGCCTCTCTCTTCTCTTTCACTAATAATCTTACTTCTTCATCCCACCACTCACTACCCTTTCTAATCAACCCACCTCCCACTCTTCTCATGCCACAAGCATCTTTTGCGCAATCCATCACTGATTCCCTAAATACATCCCAATTCTCCCCCACTCCCCTTACTTCCATTGTTCTCACCTTTTTCCATTCTGTACTCAGTCTCTCCTGGTACTTCCTCACACAAGTCTCCTTCCCAAGCTCACTTACTCTCACCACCCTCTTCACCCCAACATTCACTCTTCTTTTCTGAAAACCCATACAAATCTTCACCTTAGCCTCCACAAGATAATGATCAGACATCCCTCCAGTTGCACCTCTCAGCACATTAACATCCAAAAGTCTCTCTTTCGCGCGCCTGTCAATTAACACGTGGCTGATTCATGTGAGAAACTGCAGAAGCTGGTGACTGAGTTTGGTAAAGTGTGTGAAAGAAGAAAGTTAAGAGTAAATGTGAATAAGATCAAGGTTATTAGGTACAGTAGGGTTAAGGGTCAAGTCAATTGGGAGGTAAGTTTGAATAGAGAAAAACTGGAGGAAGAAAAGTGTTTTAGATATCTGGGCGTGGAACTGGCAGCGGATGGAACCATGGAAGTGGAAGTGGATCATAGGGTGGGGGAGGGGGCGAAAATTCTGGGAGCCTTGAAGAATGTATGGAAGTCGAGAACATTATCTCGGAAAGCAAAAATGGGTATGTTTGAAGGAATAGTGGTTCCAACAATGTTGTATGGTTGCGAGGCGTGGGCTATGGGTAGAGTTGTGCGCAGGAGGATGGATGTGCTGGAAATGACATGTTTGAGGACAATGTGTGGTGTGAGGTGGTTTGATCGAGTAAGTAACGTAAGGGTAAGAGAGATGTGTGGAAATAAAAAAAGCGTGGTTGAGAGAGCAGAAGAGGGTGTTTTGAAATGGTTTGGGCACATGGAGAGAATGAGTGAGGAAAGATTGACCAAGAGGATATATGTGTCGGAGGTGGAGGGAACGAGGAGAAGTGGGAGACCAAATTGGAGGTGGAAAGATGGAGTGAAAAAGATTTTGTGTGATCGGGGCCTGAACATGCAGGAGGGTGAAAGGAGGGCACGGAATAGAGTGAATTGGATCGATGTGGTATACCGGGGTTGACGTGCTGTCAGTGGGTTGAATCAGGGCATGTGAAGCATCTGGGGTAAACCATGGAAAGCTGTGTAGGTATGTATATTTGCGTGTGTGGACGTATGTATATACATGTGTATGGGGGTGGGTTGGGCTATTTCTTTCGTCTGTTTCCTTGCGCTACCTCGCAAACGCGGGAGACAGCAAAAAAAAAAAATATATATATATATATATATATATATATATATATATATATATATATATATATATATATATATATATATATATATTTATATTATTTATTTTGCTTTGTCGCTGTCTCCCGCGTTAGCGAGGTAGCACAAGGAAACAGATGAAAGAATGGCCCAACCCACCCACATACACATGTATATACATACACGTCCACACACGCAAATATACATACCTATACATCTCAATGTACACATATATATACACACAGAGACATATACATATATACACATGTACATAATTCATACTGTCTGCCTTTATTTATTCCCATCGCAACATCGCCACAAATGGAATAACAACCCCCTCCCACCTCATGTGTGCGAGGTAGCGCTAGGGAAAGACAACAAAGGCCCCATTCGTTCACACTCAGTCTCTAGCTGTCATGTAATAATGCACCGAAACCACAGCTCCCTTTCCACATCCAGGCCCCAAAGAACTTTCCATGGTTTACCCCAGATGCTTCACATGCCCTGGTTCAATCCATTGACAGCACGTTGACCCTGGTATACCACATCGTTCCAATTCATTCTATTCCTTGCACGCCTTTCACCCTCCTGCATGTTCAAGCCCCAATCACTCAAAATCTTTTTCACTCCATCTTTCCACCTCCAATTTGGTCTCCCACTTCTCCTCGTTCCCTCCACCTCTGATGCATATATCCTCTTGGTCAATCTTTCCTCACTCATTCTCTCCAAGTGACCAAACCATTTCAAAACACCCTCTTCTGCTTTCTCAACCACACTCTTTTTATTTCCACACATCTCTCTTACCCTTACATTACTTACTTGATCAAACCACCTCACACCACATATTGTCCTCAAACATCTCATTTCCAGCACATCCATCCTCCTGCGCACAACTCTATCCATAGCCCATGCCTCGCAACCATACAACATTGTTGGAACCACTATTCCTTCAAACATACCCATTTTTGCTTTCCGAGATAATGTTCTCGACTTCCAAACATTCTTCAAGGCTCCCAGAATTTTCGCCCCCTCCCCCACCCTATGATTCACTTCCGCTTCATTGGTTCCATCTGCAGCCAGATCCACTCCCAGATATCTAAAACAATTTACTTCCAGTTTTTCTCCATTCAAACTTACCTCCCAGTTGACTTGACCCTCAACCCTACTGTACCTAATAACCTTGCTCTTATTCACATATGCTCTTAACTTTCTTCTTTCACACACAGGTATTTTTAATTTCTTATTTTTTCTTAATTATCCCAGGGCCAATTTCTGTGAAAAAATCCTGATGTTAACAGGGATTTCTTTGCCCAAGGTTGTGCTACTTCTTTTAACATGGAAGTATAGACTCCTTTGAGGAGTAAAGCAGGCAATGTCCTGGAACACCCATAAAAGGGTATATAATTATATGTAATATAAGACTATCATACAAAAGTAAAATGTGAAAAGGATATTAATCCATGATAAATGGGTAGCAGCAGCAGTAGATATGTGTCTAACCCTAATGTTATCCCGAGGAATTGTGAGCTTTAATAGGTTGTAAGCAGTGGGTTAGTGGTGTCAGCCCAGTGTTGGATGCTGATATGTTGTGGGTAGACTTGACTGTCGAGCAAGAAGCTTCAGACACGGAGAGGCTGTCTGAATAAGGGGAGTAAGCAGATGCTTTTGACATGGCTCATAGGACAGACTGGAAGGGAGAGAAACAAGCTTCCAATAATTTAGAAACTTTCTTCCCCCAGGTCCCAGTCACAGAAGTAATATGTGCACCAAAACATCAGCCTAGGTCAACAGGACTGACCCATTAATTTAACGGACTAATTGGGGAGAGGGGGTGTCCATTGATGCCGAAAGTCTGTTAAATCGAGAATGTCACCTATGGGCAATATCTTAATACAATATACAGTTCACATGCTTTCTTTTAACTCCTGTATCACTTGATACCATTTTGAATTGTAAGGATTGTTAAATTATGTAGTAAATAGTCACAATTCTTCGTAAACAACCTGACCATAGCAGTAACTTGGGGCAGACTGAGACCAAAACAAAGTGAGTATACCCCACACTACCAAAAACAAATGCGGTATGAAATGCACATGGTACGGCAATTGAGATTTTTTAATTTTTCAAAAAATTCTAAAAATTATCATCAATTATTGTTATATCTGCCTGGTCCATTTAATCCAAAATCTATTAAATTAGGGTCCATTAAATCAAGGGTTTACCATATATATATATATATATATATATATATATATATATATATATATATATATATATATTATTATCATTTCTCATTATACTTAACTGCTGTTTCCCGGGTCAGCAAGGTAGCGCAAGAAAACAGACATACACATACATATACATAAACACCTATACATGCACATATACATTTCAATGTATACATACATATACATACACAGACATATACATATATACATGTGTTCATACTTCCCACGTATTTATTGCGTGTCATAGAAGGCAACTAAAAGGGGAGGGAGCAGGGAGCTGGAAATCCTCCCCTCCCATTTTAAATTTTCCAAAAGAGGGAACAGAGATGGGGGCCAAGTGAGGATATTCCCTCAAAGGCTCAATCCTCTGTTCTTAATGCTAACATGCTAATGTGGGGAATGGCGAATATGTATGAAAAAAATATCCATATATATATATATATATATATATACACACACCTGCACCAACACACAGTACTTACAGAAATTAAGTATCCAAAAATATGAACCAAGGCACACATAAAAGAAAAGGAATACTGATCAATGAGATGGCAAATAGCCAGCCTGGAAGCACCACATCCTGACTGCAAAAGATTGTAGTGAATTGTGCACTGGAAGTGGAGGTGAACATGTCAATGGTGTCAGTTCAACAGCAGCTGCGGACTGGCCAAGGCCAAGAGTGGGCCTGATACAAGCAAGCCACTGTGATCACAATGAATTGGTTAGCTAAGGATGAGTGAAGGCTAGCATACCTTCACTGGAAATCCTGAGGGATGGAAGGTACCTGACCTTAAGATTCTTAGGAAATGTATCTCATGCTCATGGGACAGTCCACAGAGAAGAAAAATTTTTGTAGTCACAAACAAAAGTTACATATTAAAGACAAAGTTACAAACTACATGTTACTCATGTAACATAGCTTTTAAAACAATGACCATGACTGTACCTATGTCAAGCAATGATACAATACACTCACTGCTTTCATTATTTCTCCATTTGGAAGTATTTACATATAAAATTTTTGGAGAAGCAAAATGTTACATTTCATATTTCTTTTCAGCAATTATGTCTCCATACTATACATTCTGTATAATACACAGATATAAAACCACTACAGTACATGCATATAATACAAAAACATACAATACTGTACAATTAAATCTTAGCATTTCTCTTTGATTTTAGTGAAGTACTTGAATACTGTGGGAATGTGATAGTGTAAGGAAGTAAGCCCAAGACCAATGAGGGTTGAAATGAAAGCAGATTAGAAAAGATGGGTAATTACAGGGGCTTATGTAAGTAGATCAAGAAGGCTACAGAGAGGTGAGTCTTTTGAGGGAGCTGCACAAGTGCGTCAGTTTTGATGTGAAAGATACTGTATCACTGTTGGGTGATTTGAAAGTGAAAGTGGGTAATGTAGCAGTTGATGATTCAACTGGGGGTATGGGGTATTCAGTGACATGAATGGAGATGGTGAACAGCTTGAGGAGTTATGTGCAAACAAAGGACTAGTGATTGGGAATACCTAGTTCAAAAAGAGGGATATACAGTATGTAAGTGGTGAGTAGGAAAAGTAAAAAGCAGGTATTACTGGATTATACACTAACTGACAAGTGTGCACAAGAAAGACTCTTGGATATGAATGTGTAGAGAAGGGTAGCTGGTGGGATGTCTGATCATTAATGGAGGAAGCTAGGGTAAAGGCCTGTAAAGGCTTCAGGAAAAGAGAAAATGATGTATGTGAGAAGAAGGTAGTGAAAGTTAAAAAGAGCCTGGAAAAGAGGCTTGAATGAAAAGATTTCAGATGAGACTGAGTGAAAAATGGCAAAAGGTAAGAGTAAATTGCACTAGGAGAATGGGTGAGAAATGGGAGGTATTTAGGGAAGTTGTGCTGGCATGTTTGAAAGATGTGGCATGCAAAAGGTGGGAGGAGGTCTAGTGAAAGAGGGTAGTGAATGATGGAATGACAAAATTAAGTTGCTAAAGAAAACAAAAAGAGAGGCACATGGGCATTATATAAAATGAAGGATTACAGGTAATTGGGAAATGTACAAGGGAAAGTGGCAGAAGGTTAAGAGCAATGTGCTGAGAGCTGAAAAAAGGAGTATCAACAAACTTCAGGTAGAATAAGAAAATGTTCAGGAAGGAAATAATCAATGTGAAAAACAAAAGGGAATATGTGGGAAGATCAGTGAAGGGGGAAAATATGGACATGGTAACAAAAGAAGAGGAAGGAAAAACGATGAATTGAATACTCTGAAGGACTGTTGATTGTGTTTGATAATAGGGTGGTAGATGTTGGATGGTTAGAGTGGGGAGGTATACAAAGTGAAAAGAATCATGGCGAGTGGTTTGGTGAAAAGGGAAGAGGCAGTTAAAATCTTGTGCAATGTGAAATGTGAAATATGGTGAGATGCCTGAGTACTGACAAAACGCCTGAATAGCACCACTGAATAAGGGAAAGGGAGAGAAAGGTGAAGGTTTGAATTACAAAGGTATACATCTATGAGTGTACCTGGTAAGTTGAATGGGACAGTGGTAATAGAAAGGGTGCTGGCATGTACTGGGCATCAGACTGGTGAGGAACAATGCGATTTCAAAAGTGGTAGAGGAAGTGTGAATTAGTTTGCTTTGAGGAATATCTGTGAAAAATACTTAAAAAAAACAGAGATTTGTAAGTGGCTCTTATGAATAAGGTAAAAACATATAAGACAGCTGAGGGAGATGCTTTGTAGAAGGTGTTATAAATATATGGTGTAGGAAGAAAGCTATGAAAGACAGGAATTTTCATGAAGAGAGTATGGCATATGTGTAAGCAAGCAGAGAGGTGGGTTAGTGGTTCCGAGTGAAGGTAAGCCTGTGATGTGGATGTGTGATGTCAACATGGCTGTTCAATTTGTTTATGGATGGGAAGGTGAGGGAAGTGAATGCAAAGGTTTTGGGTAATGGGGTAGGTTTTCAGTATGACAAGGGTGGGGATTCTAGGAGCAGAGTCAGTTATTTGTTTGCTGTTGACATGGCACAAGTTTAAGATTTTAGTGAAAAGCTGAAGGAATTGGTTTCTCAGTTTGCAGGAGTGTGTGAAAGAATATTGAGAGTAAATGCAATTAAAAGCAAGGTTATTAGGGTCATCAGTGGAGAAGGATAGGTTAGTTGGGTGCGAGTTTGAATGGGGAAATCTTGGAGGAAGTGAAGTATTTTGGATACCTAGGATGGACATGGCATTAAATGGAGCTAAGGGAGTTGAGATGGCTTATAGGATAGGTTAGAGGACAAAAGTCTTGGGAGCACTGAGGAATGTGTGGAAAGAAAGATCACAACCTGGAAGGGCAAAGATAGCACATTTGAAGGCATAGCAGTCCTGATAATGATGCATGAATGTGAGGCATGGACTATGAATGAGGAGGTATGGAAGGGAGTGAATGTTTTGGAAATTAAAGACAATATGTTATGCAAGACAATATGTTATGCAAGGAGGTATGATCATGTAAGAAGTGAGAGGGTAAGAGAAGGGTGTGGTAATGAGTATGGCGAGAGAACTGGAGGGGGTGAGCAGAAATTGTTTGGATATATCAAAAGAATGAATGGAGAGATGTGTTGGAAGTGGAGAGGACAAAAAGGGGGAGATTAAATTAGAGATGAAAAGGTTTAGTGTTCAGAGCCTGAGCATGGAGAAGGGTGTAAGGCATGCTTGGGACAGAGTGAACTGGAGCAATGAGGTATACTGGTGGTGGTTTGGTGTCAAGTGACTAAACCAAGGTATGCGAGGCAGCTGGGAAAACCAACCAGGGAAAGGACTATGAGCCCTGGTTTTGGACAGGGAGCTATGGTATCAGTGCATTACACTTGACATCTACAGAATCGATGTAAACGACTGAGGCCATTACTTTCTTCCTGGCACTACCTCTCTATCATGGGATATGGCAAACAAACACGAAAAAACATAATGTTCAAATTTCAGTGTTTTGTTCAAATTTTTCTTAAGTATTTGATAACTCAGTTTATACAAAAAGGATGTAGTAACTAGGCTTATCAACCATTACAAAGGAAAAGTATTGTAAAGTTGCTGTAGCAACATCCATTATTGGTAAAGATACAGAACTCTTGTGGTTCTGGTCATCCCGGATGAGTATTGTCTCACTATGTGTATTCTTTCTTATACAGCAACCAGCTAATGTTGTTTACAGCATAAGCAACTTGAAAATAAATTAAACGAAGCAGCTAATGGGGACAAAGCAGTCTTGTAGGAGTGATCATCAAGAAACTAATTTTGCAAAATGTGATTTATGTTAATCATGTGCAGGAAATTATATTGTGCGATACAAGTGAGCATTATGGACTAGCCTGTGTGTGTATGGTGCAAGCCAAGCCAAGGCACCATGCCTGACCATACGCCACCTTCAAATTTGAAGTATGAATCCAAGAAGAGTAAAAACGCATATTTCAGAAGGTTAGCTCTGCCTTTATGGCATATGATGTGCCTGAAATAGAGAGAAACTTCCTAAAGACTGTGGTGATGTCATTAAAACTCTTGCATAACTTGTTATATGCACTAGGTGACAGTCATATGGGCTTGGAAACACCTAAAATTGAAACCTAATATCCTAGAAGCATAAAAATGATTATCAAATAAATCAAATAGCATAATTAGGCTAAAAAAGGAAGTTCACTGATTATTATATGGAAGCAGAAACTTGCATCAATACATCGGAAATTCAAGCCTAAAAAATATTTTACAATTTGAACAAGGGGTTAGCAAAAAGTTTCCTTCCACTGGTTATCATGGTTTGAAACTAAATCACTCAATCAATAAACCAAAACAAAGCTACATATGGAGATAACCTATTCATAATACACCCAAAGCTTAATCCTATTTAAGGAAAAGAGAAAAACTGATTACACAAAATAGGCTGCTATGGAAAATTTGTTCTGAGACACTTTATTCTTTGTTATGCCAATCTATCAAGTGCTAAATCATACACATTTTGTTTAGAAACACCAAATCTTAAAAATTCTACTGTAAATTAAAAGATTTCATATTGAAAATGATGGGTTCTGAAAACTGCAAAATCTTTTCTCTCCAAAATGATGTCCCACAAGTATGAGACATTCTTTTAGATACTCTCTGGGAAAAACATGGTCAATACCTTCCAACCCTCAGAGTTTCTGATGAGGAGGCACTGGCTTTCCCTACCCTTCATTATCTACCATCCCATGGTTGTTGCAGCTCATTTTGGGCCCACCTTTGGCTGACAAGAGACTGCAACCGAGATGATCTCATTGACCTACTTCAGGTTGCTTAACAGCTCAGGATTCATAGAGTGTGGGTGTTGACCCAAAAGTAGCTCCAGACAGAAGAGTGAAAATGCTTCTTGAAAAAAAAGAGGAGAAGGCAAGGCATGGTAAGTAAACCACAGTAAAATGCTGGCAGCATATTGTCTTGGAACAGAGTTTTTTTTTCATTTTTTATAACCTACCACACATTTCTCTCCTCTTTGGTCTTCCCTGTGAGCATCAGAGCATACCCACAAGAAGATGAAGGGTTTACAGAAGAACTTTCATGTAAAACGTTTAAACCTAATAGTGAAAATGAATACCTTTATTAGTGATGCAGAGATGAACTGAAATCTATTTCTCCTAAAGTGGAATCCCCATAGCCACAAAATGTAGATCCACAATATCTAAACTAAAGTATCATTTGCCAAAGATACGAAAATTCTTCTGTCTGGACACAGCATGTCATGCAGGACCCCTCCTTTCACAGCACAAAGTGGAAAAGTTTTGGACACTCTCTTGCCTTGTCCACAAAGTTCTTTGTACCTCCTTTCTTATCATCCTGTAGCCATTCCTTGCTTTCTAGTACCTTGCAAATGCTGGCTGGCTAGAGTGCTGTCTATATATTCTCTACTGCACACCTTGAAGCTCCTTAGATTTTCAACATCTTTATTACACCATTATTTCCTCTTTCTTACCATTTCCTATGTATTGAGGCTATAGGTACCCATATCCATGTTCCTACTCTTTCATTGTAAATTTCCCAGGACCTCTCACAACAAAGCCTTGGTATGTGATGGCTACTAAACTCCAATTCTTAATCATTACCATAGAAATTGATAAGGTTTGTGTAGTTTCTTCAACTATATTTCTTTATGTCTTGTCTTACCTTTGCTCTTTTAATGTCATTTTTTACCACACTGCAAATTTGACCATTACATGATCGCTTTTTTTAACTGATGTGTCATGTATAATACTCCCAGTATCATACTATTATGTGAAAAGATAAGATTTAGTGATGAGAGAGTATCATTCTTTCTCATGCATGTAAGCTCAGTGATATGTTAGTATACAATATTTTCCTGTATACTTTAGGAACTTCTGTCTCCTTAACTATCACCATAAGAATCCAACTTCCCCCCGTTTTTCTTTATATCTGAAATCCCGCATCATCAGTACTTTGCCATCTCTGAGAAATGAGTGTTTCACTTATTCAAAGGAAAATTTCGAAGGATGTTCATAGCAGTTATATGGGAATAAGTCTGTTAAAGATACCAGGAAAAGTTTAAGCATGACTGCTGACTCATAGAGTGATGGAAGTGACTAAATGCAGAATAGGAGAGGAGCAAGGGGGTTTTACGTAAGTAGGGGATGTGTGAATCAGATATTTCCGGTGGAAATGACAAGTAGAAAAGTATCTAGCGAAAGGTAAGAAGCTATATGCAGCTTTTATGGACCTAGAAAAAGTTTATGACAGAGTTGAGTGGAATGCTTTGCAATGTTTTATGAATACATGGAGTCTGGGGACAACTGTTGGATGGTGTAAAATCCTTCTATAAAGAAGCAAATGCATGTGTATGAGTGGATGGAGAATTGAGAGCCATTAAAACACAAAAAAAAAAAGGGAACATTCATTAACACTCAGTCTCTAGCTGTCATGTGTAATGCACAGAAACTGCAGCTTCCCATCCACATCCAGGCCCCATAGACCTATCCATGGTTTACCCCATACTTTTCACATGCCCTGGTTCAATCCGTTGACAGCACATTGACTCTGGTATACCACATTGTCCAATTCACTCAATTCCTTGCATGCCTCTCACCCTCCTATATGTCCAGGCTCCGATCACTCAAAATCTTTTTCACTCTATCCTTCCACCTCCAATTTGATCTCCTGCTCTCCTTGTTCCCTCCACTTTTGGCACATATATCCTCTTTGTCAATATTTCCTCATTCATTCTCTCCATATGTCCAAACCATTTCAACACACCTTCAGCTCTTTCAATCACACTCTTTTTATTTCCACACATCTCTCTTACCCTTTCATTACTTACTCGACCAAGCCACCTCACACCACATACTGTCCTCAAACATTTCATTTCCAGCCTATCCATCCTCCTTCATACAACCCTATCTATATCCCATGCCTTGCAACCATATAACATTGTTGGAACTACTATTCCTTCAAACATACCCAATTTTGCTCTCTCAGATAATGCTGCTCCCAGAACCTTTGCCCCCTCCCTCCACCCTGTAACTCACTTCCACTTCCATGATTCCATTCATTGCTAAGTCCACTCCCAGATATCTAAAACACTTCACTTCCTCAAATTTTTCTCCATTTAAACTTACATCCCAATTAACCTGTCCCTCAACCCTATTGAACCTAGTAACCTTGCTCTTATTCATATTCATATTTCCAAACTCAGTCACCAACTTCTGCAGTTTCTCACTTGAATCACTAGAGCTGTATCATCAGCAAACAACAGCAGACTCACTTCCCAAGCCTTCTCATCCCCATACACTGCATGCTTGCCTCTCTCTCTCCAAAACTCCTGCATTTACCTCCCTAACCACCCTATCCATAAACAAATTAAACAACAATGGAGACATCACACACCCCTGTCACAAACCAACATTCATTGGGAACCAATCACTCTCCTCTCTTCCTATTCGTACAAATGCCTTACATCCTCGGTTGAGACTTTTCACTGCTTCTAGCAACTTACCTCCCACATCATATACTCTTAAGACCTTCTACAAAGCATCTCTATCAACCCTATCATATGCCTTCTCCAGATCCATAAATGCTACGTACAAATCCATCTGTTTTTCTAAGTATTTCTCACATACATTCTTCAAAGTAAACACCTGATCCACACATCCTCTACCACTTCTGAAGCCACACTGCTTTCCCTAGTTTGGTGCTCTGTACATGCCTTCACCCTCTCAATACCCTCCCATATAACTTCCCAGGAATACTCAACAAACTTATGCCTCTGTAGTGTGAGCACTCACCTTTATCCCCTTTGCCTTTGTACAATGGCACTATGCATGCATTCTGCAAATCCTCAGACACTTCACCATGATCCAGACATACATTCAATAACCAATCAACAACACAGTCACTGCCCTCTTTAATAAATTCTACTGTAATACCATCCAAACCTGCCGCCCTGCTAGATTTCATCTGCAAAGCTTTTACTACCTCTTCTCTCTTCACCAAACCATTCTCCTTGACCCTCTCACTTCACACACCACTCCTACCAAAACACCTTACATCTGCCACTCTATCATCAAACACACTCAACTAATCTTCAAAATACTCACTCCATCTACTTCTCACTTCATCATTACTTGTTATCACTTCCCCAGTTGCCCCTTTCACCAATATTCCCATTTGTTATCTTTGACTTATGCATGTTATTTACCTCCTTCCAAAACATGTTTTTATTCTCCCTAAAGTTTAATGATACTCTCTCACCCCAACTCTCATTTGCCCTCTTTTTCAAACCTTGCACCTTTCTCTTGACCTCCTGCTGCTTTGCTTTCTCTTATACATATCCCAGTCATCTGCACTCCTTCCTTGCAAGTATCGTCCAAATGCCTCTCTCTTCCCTTTCACTAACAACTTTACTTCTTCATTCCACCACTCACTACCCTTCTAATCTGCCCACCTCCCACCTTCTCATGTAACAAGCATCTTTTGCACAAGCCATCACTACTTCCCTAAATTCATCCCATTCCTCACCCACTCCCCTCATGTCATTTGCTCTCACCTTTTGCCATTCTACATTCAATCTCTCGTAGTACTTCCTCACACAAGTCTCCTTTCAAGCTCACATACTCTTACCACTCTCTTCTCCCCAACATTCTCTCTTCTTTTTTGAAAACTTCTACAAATTTTCACATTCGCCCCCACAAGACAGTGATCAGACATCCCCCCCAGCTGCCCCTCTCAGCACATTAACATCCTAAAGTCTCTCTTTTACATGCCTATCAATTAACTCATAAAAAATAATGCCCTTTGACCATCTCTTCTACTCACATATGTACACTTATGTATATCTCTCTTTTTAAATCAGGTATTCCCAATAACCTGTCTTTTTTCAGCACACAAATCCACAAGCTCTTCACCATTTCCATTTACAATACTGAACACCCCATGTACACCAATTATACCCTCAACTGCAACATCACTCACCTTTGCATTTAAAAAACCAATCACTAAAACCCAGTCTCATGCATACGTGGGCAATATTCTTTTTCCCATCCCCAAAGAGGATATAAGTGTCAGAGGTGGAGGGAAGAAGAAGAAGTAGGAGACCAAATTGGAGGTGGAAGGATGGAGTGAAAAAGATTTAGAGCGATCGGTGCCTGAACATACAGGAGGGTGAAAAGCGTTCAAGGAATAGAGTGAATTGGAACAATGTGGTACACCATGGTTGAAATGTATATGTACATATATGTGCGTGTGTGGGCAAGTACATATATACATGTGTATGTGGGTGGGTTGGGTCATTTCTCGTCTGTTTCCTTGCGCTACCTCACTATGCAACGCAGGAGACGGTGGTTAAGTAAATAAATAAATGAAAAAATATCTATTTATTCATTTTATTAAACATAGGCGCTGGCTTCCGCGTCAGCGAGGTACGGCAAGGAAACAGATGAAAGAATGCCCAACCCACCTACATACACATGTACATACATAAACACGCACACGCACATATACATACCTGTACATTTCAACGTATACATACACATACATATACATATAAACACATGTACATATTCATACTTGCTGCCTTCATCTATTCCAGTCGCCACCCCACCACACATGAAATGGCACCCCCCCCTCCCCCAACATACCCGCAAGGTAGTGCTAGGAAAAGACAACAAAGGCCACATTGGTTCACACTCAGTCTCTAGCAGTCATATGTAATGCACCGGAACCACAGCTCCCTTTCCACATCCAGGCAACACAAAACTTTCTATGGTTTACCCCAGATGCTTCAACATGCCCTAGTTCAATCCACTGACAGCATGTCAACCCCAGTATACCACATCGTTCCAATTCACTTTATTTCTTGCACACCTTTCATCCTCCTGTATGTTCAGGCCCCGATCGCTCAAAATCTTTTTCACTCCATCCTTCCATCTCCCATTTGGTCTTCTCTCTCTCCTCATTCCCTCCACCTATGACACATATATCCTCTTTGTCAATCTTTCCTCACTCATTCTCTCCATGTGACCAAACCATTTCAATACACCATTTTCTGCTCTCTCAACCACACTCTTTTTATTACCACATATCTCTCTTATTCTTTCATCACTTACTCGATCAAACCACCTCACACCACCTACTGTCCTCAAACATTTCATTTCCAACTCATCTACCCTCTTCGACAAAACCCTATACCTCGCAAGCATATAACATTGTTGGAACAACTATTCCTTCAAACATACCCATTCTCACTCTTCGAAATAATATTCTCACCTTCCACACATTCTTCAACACTCCCAGAACCTTCACCCCTCCCCCACCCTGTGTCTCACTTCCACTTCCATGGTTCCATCTGCTGCAAAATCCACTCCCAGATATCTAAAAAACTTTACTTACTCCAGTTTATCTCCATTCAAACTTACCTCCCAATTACCTTGTCCCTCAAACCTACTGAACCCAATAACCTTGCTCTTATTTACATTTACTCTTAGCTTTCTTCTTTCACACACTTTACCAAACTCAGTCACCAACTTCTGCAGTTTCTCACCCAAATCAGCCACCAGCGCTGTATCGTCAGTGAATAACAACTGACTCACTTCCCACGCCCTCAGATCCACAACAGACTGCATATATATATATATATATATATATATTTTTTTTTTTTTTTTTTTTTTTTTTTTTATACTTTGTCGCTGTCTCCCGCGTTTGCGAGGTAGCGCAAGGAAACAGACGAAAGAAATGGCCCAACCCCCCCCCCCATACACATGTACATACACACGTCCACACACGCAAATATACATACCTACACAGCTTTCCATGGTTTACCCCAGACGCTTCACATGCCTTGATTCAATCCACTGACAGCACGTCAAACCATGTATACCACATCGCTCCAATTCACTCTATTCCTTGCCCTCCTTTCACCCTCCTGCATGTTCAGGCCCCGATCACACAAAATCTATATATATATATATATATATATTTTTTTTTTTTTATACTTTGTCGCTGTCTCCCGCGTTTGCGAGGTAGCGCAAGGAAACAGATGAAAGAAATGGCCCAACCCCCCCCCCCCATACACATGTATATACATACGTCCACACACGCAAATATACATACCTACACAGCTTTCCATGGTTTACCCCAGACGCTTCACATGCCTTGATTCAATCCACTGACAGCACGTCAACCCCGGTATACCACATCACTCCAATTCACTCTATTCCTCGCCCTCCTTTCACCCTCCTGCATGTTCAGGCCCCAATCACACAAAATCTTTTTCACTCCATCTTTCCACCTCCAATTTGGTCTCCCTCTTCTCCTCGTTCCCTCCACCTCCGACACATATATCCTCTTGGTCAATCTTTCCTCACTCATTCTCTCCATGTGACCAAACCATTTCAAAACACCCTCTTCTGCTCTCTCAACCACGCTCTTTTTATTTCCACACATCTCTCTTACCCTTACGTTACTTACTCGATCAAACCACCTCACACCACACATTGTCCTCAAACATCTCATTTCCAGCACATCCATCCTCCTGCGCACAACTCTATCCATAGTCCACGCCTTGCATCCATACAACATTGTTGGAACCACTATTCCTTCAAACATACCCATTTTTGCTTTCCGAGATAATGTTCTCGACTTCCACACATTCTTCAAGGCTCCCAAAATTTTCGCCCCCTCCCCCACCCTATGATCCACTTTCGCTTCCATGGTTCCATCCGCTGCCAGATCCACTCCCAGATATCTAAAACACTTCACTTCCTCCAGTTTTTCTCCATTCAAACTCACCTCCCAATTGAATTGACCCTCAACCCTACTGTACCTAATAATCTTGCTCTTATTCACATTTACTCTTAACTTTCTTCTTTCACACACTTTACCAAACTCAGTCACCAGCTTCTGCAGTTTCTCACATGAATCAGCCACCAGCGCTGTATCATCAGCGAACAACAACTGACTCACTTCCCAAGCTCTCTCATCCACAACAGACTTCGTACTTGCCCCTCTTTCCAAAACTCTTGCATTCACCTCCCTAACAACCCCATCCATAAACAAATTAAACAACCATGGAGACATCACACACCCCTGCCGCAAACCTACATTCACTGAGAACCAATCACTTTCCTTTCTTCCTACACGTACACATGCCTTACATCCTCGATAAAAACTTTTCACTGCTTCTAACAACTTGCCTCCCACACCATATATTCTTAATACCTTCCACAGAGCATCTCTATCAACTCTATCATATGCCTATCATATATCATATATATATATATATATATTTTTTTTTTTTTTTTTTATACTTTGTCGCTGTCTCCCGCGTTTGCGAGGTAGCGCAAGGAAACAGACGTAAGAAATGGCCCAACCCCCCCCCCATACACATGTACATACACACGTCCACACACGCAAATATACATACCTACACAGCTTTCCATGGTTTACCCCAGACGCTTCACATGCCTTGCTTCAATCCACTGACAGCACGTCAACCCCTGTATACCACATGACTCCAATTCACTCTATTTCTTGCCCTCCTTTCACCCTCCTGCATGTTCAGGCCCCGATCACACAAAATCTTTTTCACTCCATCTTTCCACCTCCAATTTGGTCTCCCTCTTCTCCTCGTTCCCTCCACCTCCGACACATATATCCTCTTGGTCAATCTCTCCTCACTCATTCTCTCCATGTGCCCAAACCATTTCAAAACACCCTCTTCTGCTCTCTCAACCACGCTCTTTTTATTTCCACACATCTCTCTTACCCTTACGTTACTTACTCGATCAAACCACCTCACACCACACATTGTCCTCAAACATCTCATTTCCAGCACATCCATCCTCCTGCGCACATCTCTATCCATAGCCCACGCCTCGCAACCATACAACATTGTTGGAACCACTATTCCCTCAAACATACCCATTTTTGCTTTCCGAGATAATGTTCTCGACTTCCACACATTTTTCAAGGCTCCCAAAATTTTCGCCCCCTCCCCCACCCTATGATCCACTTCCGCTTCCATGGTTCCATCCGCTGACAGATCCACTCCCAGATATCTAAAACACTTCACTTCCTCCAGTTTTTCTCCATTCAAACTCACCTCCCAATTGACTTGACCCTCACCCCTACTGTACCTAATAACCTTGCTCTTATTCACATTTACTCTCAACTTTCTTCTTCCACACACTTTACCAAACTCAGTCACCAGCTTCTGCAGTTTCTCACATGAATCAGCCACCAGCGCTGTATCATCAGCGAACAACAACTGACTCACTTCCCAAGCTCTCTCATCCCCAACAGACTTCATACTTGCCCCTCTTTCCAGGACTCTTGCATTTACCTCCCTTACAACCCCATCCATAAACAAATTAAACAACCATGGAGACATCACACACCCCTGCCGCAAACCTACATTCACTGAGAACCAATCACTTTCCTCTCTTCCTACACGTACACATGCCTTACATCCTCGATAAAAAACTTTTCACTGCTTCTAACAACTTGCCTCCCACACCATATATTCTTAATACCTTCCACAGAGCATCTCTATCAACTCTATCATATGCCTTCTCCAGATCCATAAATGCTACATACAAATCCATTTGCTATATATATATATATATATATATATATATATATATATATATATATATATATATATATATATATATATATATATATCATTAGTGAAAGAGAAGTGAGAGGCATTTAGACGATTTTTGCAGGGAAAAAATGCAATTGAGTGGGAGATGTATAAAAGAAAGAGACAGGAGGTCAAGAGAAAGGTGCAAGAGGTGAAAACGAGGGCAAATGAGAGTTGGGGTGAGAGAGTATCATTAAATTTTAGGGAGAATAAAAAGATGTTCTGGAAGGAGGTAAATAAAGTGCGTAAGACAAGGGAGCAAATGGGAACTTCAGTGAAGGACGCTAATGGGGAGGTGATAACAAGTAGTGGTGATGTGAGAAGGAGATGGAGTGAGTATTTTGAAGGTTTGTTGAATGTGTTTGATGATAGAGTGGCAGATATAGGGTGTTTTGGTTGAGGTGGTGTGCAAAGTGAGAGGGTTAGGGAAAATGATTTGGTAAACAGAGAAGAGGTAGTAAAAGCTTTGCGGAAGATGAAAGCCGGCAAGGCAGCAGGTTTGGATGGTATTGCAGTGGAATTTATTAAAAAAGGGGGTGACTGTATTGTTGACTGGTTGGGAAGGTTATGGCGAGGTGCCTGAGGATTGGCAGAATGCGTGCATAGTGCCATTGTACAAAGGCAAAGGGGATAAGAGTGAGTGCTCAAATTACAGAGGTATAAGTTTGTTGAGTATTCCTGGTAAATTATATGAGAGGGTATTGATTGAGAGGGTGAAGGCATGTACAGAGCATCAGATTGGGGAAGATCAGTGTGGTTTCAGAAGTGGTAGAGGATGTGTGGATCAGGTGTTTGCTTTGAAGAATGTATGTGAGAAATACTTAGAAAAGCAAATGGATTTGTATGTAGCATTTATGGATCTGGAGAAGGCATATGATAGAGTTGATAGAGATGCTCTGTGGAAGGTATTAAGAATATATGGTGTGGGAGGCAAGTTGTTAGAAGCAGTGAAAAGTTTTTATCAAGGATGTAAGGCATGTGTATGTGTAGGAAGAGAGGAAAGTGATTGGTTCTCAGTGAATGTAGGTTTGCGGCAGGGGTGTGTGATGTCTCCATGGTTGTTTAATTTGTTTATGGATGGGGTTGTTAGGTAGGTGAATGCAAGAGTTTTGGAAAGAGGGGCAAGTATGAAGTCTGTTGTGGATGAGAGAGCTTGGGAAGTGAGTCAGTTGTTGTTCGCTGATGACACAGCGCTGGTGGCTGATTCATGTGAGAAACTGCAGAAGCTGGTGACTGAGTTTGGTAAAGTGTGTGAAAGAAGAAAGTTAAGAGTAAATGTGAATAAGAGCAAGGTTATTAGGTACAGTAGGGTTGAGGGTCAAGTCGATTGGGAGGTAAGTTTGAATGGAGAAAAACTGGAGGAAGTAAAGTGTTTTAGATATCTGGGAGTGGATCTGGCAGTGGATGGAACCATGGAAGCGGAAGTGAGTCATAGGGTGGGGGAGGGGGCAAAAATCCTGGGAGCCTTGAAGAATGTGTGGAAGTCGAGAACATTATCTCGGAAAGCAAAAATGGGTATGTTTGAAGGAATAGTGGTTCCAACAATGTTGTATGGTTGCGAGGCGTGGGCTATGGATAGAGTTGTGCGCAGGAGGGTGGATGTGCTGGAAATGAGATGTTTGAGGACAATGTGTGGTGTGAGGTGGTTTGATCGAGTAAGTAACGTAAGGGTAAGAGAGATGTGTGGAAATAAAAAGAGCGTGGTTGAGAGAGCAGAAGAGGGTGTTTTGAAATGGTTTGGGCACATGGAGAGAATGAGTGAGGCAAGATTGACCAAGAGGATATATGTGTCGGAGGTGGAGGGAACGAGGAGAAGTGGGAGACCAAATTGGAGGTGGAAAGATGGAGTGAAAAAGATTTTGTGTGATCGGGGCCTGAACAAGCAGGAGGGTGAAAGGAGGGCAAGGAAGAGTGTGAATTGGATCGATGTGGTATACCGGGGTTGACGTGCTGTCAGTGGATTGAATCAGGGCATGTGAAGCATCTGGGGTAAACCATGGAAAGCTGATTAGGTATGTATATTTGCGTGTGTGGACGTATGTATATACATGTGTATGGAGGTGGGTTGGGCCATTTCTTTCGTCTGTTTCCTTGCGCTACCTCGCAAACGCGGGAGACAGTGACAAAGCAAAATATATATATATATATATATATATATATATATATATATATATATATATATATATATATATATATATATATATTTATTTTCCAAAAGAAGGAACAGAGAAGAGGTCCAGGTGAGGATATTCCCTCAAAGGCCCAGTCCTCTGTTCTTAACGCTACCTTGCTATCGCGGGAAATAGCGAATAGTATGAAAAAAAAAAAATATATATATATCCCTGGGGATAGGGGATTAAGAATACTTCCCACGTATTCCCTGCATGTCGTAGAAGGCGACTAAAAGGGGAGGGAGCGGGGGGCTGGAAATCCTCCCCTCTCGTTTTTTTTTTTTTTTTAATTTTCCAAAAGAAGGAACAGAGGGGGCCAGGTGAGGATATTCCAAAAAAGGCCCAGTCCTCTGTTCTTAACGCTACCTCGCTAACGCGGGAAATGGCGAATAGTTTAAAAGAAAAAGAAAAGATATATATATCATTCTTTGTTGCTGTCTTCCGCATTAGTGAGGTAGCACAAGGAAACAGATGAAAAAATTACCCAACCCACCCATATACACATGCATATATATAAACGCCCACACACGCACATATCCATATCTATACATTTCAACGTATACATACATATACTTACAAGGACATATACATATATACACATGTATATGTTCAATACTTGCTGCCTTCATCCATTCCCATCGCCAACCCACCACACATGAAATGGCACCCCCCTCCCCCGCGTGCATGCGAGGTAGCGCTAAGAAAAGACAACAAAGGCCACATTTGTTCACACTCAGTCTCTAGCTGTCACATATCCTAGCCTGAGGCAGGTACTCATTTTATCGACCAACCCTTAGAGTTAGATGAACAGCTGGGTTGACGTTAGACCGACTACCACAACCAGGAATTGAACTTATGTGCCCGATCCTGGGCAACCCGTGAATGAGTTACAGTCAGGAATGCTAAAATAATTGCTACATCACAGAAGTCCATAAAGTTTGATATAGTGTTTCATTGCTTCAAGTACCATCCTGATTATTCCTTCATTTTTACTATTGTATATTTGTTCTGTATTGCAGTAATTATTTAGAGGATTCCGAAAAAATGACAGCATTGTACAATTCTTGCCGATGTTTAACATTCCCAATATTTATAGTCTGAGTGGACCATCCTCAACAAAGTCTTTTGCAAAGAGCGCCAAACCTCCCCTTCCTTTGCTTTCTCTTTCTCTCCTTACTAGCATGTTTCCCTCTGGGTAGAATGAGTGAGATCTTATCTCTTCAGTAGCTTTGTTTCCATGACTCCCAGAATATATGGTGCATTTTCCCCTATATCATCCCTGAATTCTGGCTTTTTACCATTAAATACCAACTCATCACCATTTGAAAACATTACTTTCAGTCTGACATTACCATCTCCTTACACTGCTGCCCTCTCTGCAGTGCTAATGGGGATGTTCTATTCTTTTGCTTCATTTGTCATCATCAGTTTTATGTTCTGACCATATACTTTACTTTTCTTCCTCTTTCCCTTTAACACATTTCATAAATATCCCATTGAATTCCACCTTGTCTTTCATTTTCTTAGTTTGCCTAAGTATCTCCTGGCTAGATGACTTGAAGTCAAAGGTAACCATAACTGGTCACCCCCTTATGTCTTGATTATAAACATCTGTTCTTCTCCTTTCTTTTGACGACAAAATTGCATCTGGCAATTCTATAGCCTCCTGTGATCTTTTAATATGCATTTCTTCTTTCTTCCTTGTCAGGCATACAATCTTCCAAACCAAAAATAATCAATGACTTACATCTCTTGACCTGCCTTTTGACAAAAGGATAGGAGGAATAATTAAAGCAGTAGGTAGGAACATTAGGCTGTATAAGTAGCAAAAGAAGTTAGTCAGAACTTTAGGTAGGAGCCTCTGCAAACACTGCACTAGAGTTACCCTCTGCCAATGGCCTGTTAAGGGTGAGTCACTGAAAGCTAAGAAGTGCCACTAGAGTTTACTAGCTATGGAGACTCTATTGTTGTGGCCATCCCCTTGAAGGAGTTCCAGTTGGGAATAGGCGTCCGAGATAAAGATAGACATAGCAAGGCATGTGTGCGAGTAGGTAGAAAAGTGAGTGAGTGGTTCCAGGTGAAAGTTAGTCTGTGGCATGGGTATGTGATGCCACCATAGCAGTTTAATTTGTTTATGGATGGGATGGTAAGGAAGATAAATGCAAGGGTCTTAAAAAAAAGGGGCAAGTATGCAATCAGTAGGTTAGAAAGGGCCTGGAAAGTAAGTCAGATGTTTGCTGGTGGCAGATTCAAGTTAAGAAAGTACAGAAGTTGGCATCTGAGTTTGGGAGTGTGTGAAGTAATTTGAGAGTATATGTGATTAAAAGTAAGATTATTAGGTTTACCAGGGTAGAGGGTTGGGTTAGTTAGGATGAGAGTTTGCATAGAAAATAAAAAACAAAATTAGGAATTCAATCCAAGCAGAGAGGGTTCATTCTCCTTGAAGGTTCAAGTACAAGTGTCTAAATGTGTGTGGATGCAACCAAGATGAGAAGAAAGTTGAGACAGAAAGTATATTTGAGAAAAGAAAGCCTGGATGTTCTGACTCTGAGTGAAATGTCAAAGGAGTAAAGTCAGGGGTTGGTGAGAGAAGAGCTAAGATAGGAGTAGCATTGCTTCTGAAGCAGGAATAGTGGGTGTGTGAAAGGAAGTGAATTCTAGACTGATACAGGTAAGAACGAAAGTGGATTGTGAGAGATGGGTGATAATTAGTCCTTATGCACCTGGTCATGAGAAGAAAGATCACAAGGCAAGTGTTTTGGAGGTAGCTAAGTGAGTGTGTCAGCAGTCGTGTTGCAAGAGACTGGTTATTAGTGATAGGTGATTTGAATGAGATGGTGAGAAATGTGGCTATTGAGAGTATGATGGGGGAGGCATGAGGTATTCAGTATTATGAATGGAAATGATGAAAAGCTTGTGCAGCTGTGTCCTGAAAAAGGACTAGTGACTGGGAATACCTGGTTCAAAGGACATACACAAGTATATATAAGTAGCAAAGATGGTCAACGAGCATTATTGGATTCCCTATTAATTGATAGATGAGTAAAAGTGAGACTTTTGGATGTAAAAATGCAGAGGGGCAGTTGGTGAGATGTCTAATCACTATCCTGTGGAGGCTAGGGTGAAGACTTTTACATGTTCTTAAAAAGGGGAAACAATATCAGAGAGTGCTTAGAACTTATGAAAAGAAATGTGAAGAAGGACCAAGAGATCTTGAATGTAAATTTGGCAAAAGGTGAGAACAAATGAAGCAAGGGGAATGGGTGAGGAATGGGAGGGGTTTAGGGAAGCAGTGATGGCATGTTTGAGAGATGCATGCAGCATGCAAAAGGAGAGAGGTCAGCAGATTAGAAAGTAGTGAGTGGTGGGATAAAGAATTAAAGAGGCATTTGGGTGGTACTTACAAGGAACGAGTGCAAATGATTGGGGGACGTTTACAAGAAACAGGCAGAAGATCAAGATGAAGGTGCAGGAGTTAAAAAAGAAGGCAAGTGAGAATTGGGGTGGGCAAGTATCAGTAAGCTTTGGAGGGAGGTTATTAATGTGGGAAAAATAAGAGAACAAATAGGAACATCGGTCAAGGGGGCAAAAGTGGAAGTAGTAACAGGAAGTAATGAGGTGAGAGGGAGATGGAGTGAGTATTTTGAATGACTGCTGAATGTGCTTGAGTTGAGATGGTATGCAAAGTGAGAGAGTCATGGAGAGTGGTTTGGTGAAAAAAGAAGAGGTGGTGAGAGTCTTATGTAAGATGGATTGAGAAAAGGCAAGTGGAATGGATGGTATTGCAGGTGTTGCTGATTGGTTAATTAGGATTTTCAATGTATGAATGGAGCATGGTGAGGTGCCTGAGGCACAATGCATGTATAGTGCCACTGTTTAATGGCAAGGGGGATATAAGAGTGTTCAAACTACAGGAGCATAAGTTTGTTGAGTATTCCTGGAAAATTGTATGGGAGGGTATTGACTGAGAGTGTGAAGGCTTGTACAGACCATTAGATTGGGGAGGAACAGTGTGGTTTCAGAAGTGGCAGATAATGTGTGGATCAGGTATTTGCTTTGAAAAATTTGTGAGAAATACTTAAGACAAACAGATGGATTTGTATGTAGCATTTATGGGTCTGCAGAAAGCATATAATAAGGTAAATAGATATGCCTTGCAGAAGGCCATACGAACATATGATGTGGGAGGAAAGCTGCTAGAAACAGTGACTAAGTTTTCATCGAGGGTGTAAAGCATGTGCATAAGTAGGAACTGCATAGAATGAATTGTTTCAAGTAAAGGTTGGTCTATGGCAGGAGTGTGTGATGTCACCATGGTTGTTTAATTTGTTGTGGTTGGGGTGGTGAGGGACATAAATGCAAAAGTCTTGGAGAGAGGGGCATGTATGCAGTCAGTAGCAAATGAGATGGCCTGAGTAGTGGGTGAATTGTTTTCTGATGATACAGCTCTGATAGCAGAATCAAGTGCAAAACTGCAGAAGTTGGTGACTGAATCTGGGAGATTGTGAAAGAAGAAAGTTGAGACTCAATGTGAATTAAAGAAAGGTTACTAGGTTATACAGGATTGAGTGACAAGTTAGTTAAGGTATGAGTTTGAATGGAGAAAAAGTGGAGTAAGTGAAGTGCTTTAAGTAACTTAGAGTGGACAGGGCAGCAAATGGAATTTTGGAAAAGTGTCAAAAAGTGGGTGAAGGGGCGAAGGTTTTGGAAGGGCTGAACAATTTGTGGAAAGAGAAAGATCGCTCTTTGGGAGGGCAAAAATGGTTACGTTTGAAGATATAATAGTGGATGTGTTGGAAATGAAACATGAGGTGGTTTGACCGTGTAAGAAATAAAGGGTAGGGGAAGTGTGGTCATAAAAAAAGAGTGTGATAGAGAGAGCTGAAGAGGGTGTACTGAAATGGTTTAGATGCATGAAGAGAATGAGTGACGAAAGATCAACAAAGAGGAAATATGCATCAAAAATGCAGGTAACAAGGAGAATAGAGATACCAAACTGGAGATGGAAGGATGGATGAAAAACATATTGGGCAATTTGGGCTTGAACATGGAGGAGGGTGAAAGGTTAGCACAGGATCGAGTGAAAAAGGATGAAGTGGTATACAGGAGTCGATGTATTGTCAATGGTTTGAACAACTGAAGTACATGGAGTAAACCATTTCACCACACCCTCTTTTGCTCTCTCAAGCACACATATTTTTTACCCTTTCATTAGTTAACTGATGAAACCCCATCACACCACATATTGTCCTGAAACATTTTCTTTCCAACACATCCACCCTCTTCTGCACAACCCTATCTATAGTCCATGCCTCACAACCATATGATATTGATGGGACCACCACTCCTTCAAAAATATCCCCATTTTTGCCATGCGAGATAATGTTCTCTCTTTTCACACATTCTTCATCACTTCCAGAACATACATATACATATATGTATATGTATATGCATGTATGCATATATATGTATATGTATGTGTAAGTGCATATATATATGTGCATGTGAGGGGATATGTCTTCATCAGTTTCCTGGTGCTGCCTCACAAATGTGGAAAAGAGTGATCAAGTATGAATGAAAAAAATGGGTGTGTATATATCCCCTACTGAATCTAATAACCTTGCACTTATTCACATTTACTCTCAACTTCCTTCTTTAACACACTTTACAAAACTCAGTCATCAACTTCAGTAGTTTCTCACCTGAATCAGCCACCAGCAATGTATCATCAGTGAACAACAGACTCACTTCTCAAGCCTTCTCCTCCAGAACACACTGCATACTTGCCTCTCTCCAAAATTCTTGCATTCACCTCACTATCCACCCCATCCATAAACAAATTAAACAACTATGGAGACATCACACACCCCTGCCGCAAACCAACATTCACTGGGAACCAGTCACTTTCCTCTCTTCCTACTCGTACACATAACTGACATCCTTTGTAAAAACATTTAAGTATAATGAAAAATAAATATTATCTATTTATTTATTTATCATACTTAACCGTCGTCTCCTGCATTAGCAAGGTAGCACAAGGAAACAGAGGAAGAATGGCCCAACCCACCCACACACAAATGCATATACATAAATGCCTACACACGCACATATACATACATATGCATTTCAATGTATACATACATATACATACACAGACATATACATATATACACATGTACATATTCATATTTGCTGCCTTTATCTGCTCCCGTCACTACCCCACCACACACGAAATAGCATCCCCCCTCTCCCCTCCTGTGAGGCAGTGCCAGGAACAGACAAAAAACACCACATTCGTTCACACTCAGTCTCTAGCTGTAATGTGTAATTGTATGGGAGGGTATTGATGGAGAGGTTGGAGGTTTGTACAGAATGTAAGATTGGGGAGGAGCAGTGTGGTTTCAGAAGTGGTAGAGGATGTGTGGATCAGGTGTTTGCTTTGAAGAATGTGTATGAGAAATACTTATAAAAACAGATGGATTTGTATGTGACATTAATGGATCTGGAGAAGGGATATGATAGGGTTGATATAGATGCTTTGTGGAAGGTCTTAAGAGTATCTGGTGTGAGAGGTAAGCTGCTAGAAGCAACAAAAATTTTTAACAAGGATGCAAGACATGTGTACGAGTAGGAAGAGAGGAGAGTGAAGGTTGGTCTATGGCAAGGGTGTGTGATGCCCCCATGGTTGTTAATTTGTTTATGGATGGAGTGGTTAGGGAGGTAAATGCTAGAGTTTTGGAGAGAGGGGCGAGTGTACAGGCTGTTGGGGATGGGAGGGCCAGGGAAGTGAGTCAGTTGTTGTTCACCAATGATAAAGCTCTGATGGCTGATTCAAGTGAGAAACTGCAGAAGTTGGTGACTGAATTTGGAAATGTGTGAAAGGAGAAAGTTGAGAGTAAATGTGAATAAGAGCAAGGTTATTAGGTTTAGTATGGTGATTTATATATCTAGGAGTCAACTAAGCAGCTAATGGAACCATGGAAGCAGAAGTGAGTTAAAGAGCGGGAAAGGGGGAAGGTTCTGGGAGTGATGAAGAATGTGTGGAAGGGGAAAACATTATCTTGGAGAGCAAAACTGGGTATGTATGAAGGAATAGTAGTTCCATCAATATTATATGGTTGTGAGGAATGGGCTAAAGATAGGGTTGTATGGATAAGGGTGGATGTGTTGGAAATGAAATGTTTGATGACAATCTATGGAGTGATGTTGTTTGATTAAGTAATGAAAGGGTAGGAAAGATGTGTGGAGGTAAAAAGAGTGTGGCTGAGAGAGCAGAAGAGGGTGTGTTGAAGTGGTTTGGACATATGGAGGGCATGAGTGAGGAAAGATTGACATAGAGGATATACGTGTAAGAGGTGGAGGGAACAAGGAGAAGTGAGAGACCAAATTGGATGTGGAAGGATTGAGTGAAAAAGATTATGAGCGATCAGGGCCTGAACATACAGGATGGTGAGAGGCGTGCAAGGAATAGAGTGAATTGGAACGATGTGGTATACCGGGGATGGAGTGCTGTGAATGGACTGAACTAGGGCATGTAAAACGTCTGGGATAAACCATGTAAACTATGCCAGGTACCCATTTATCAACCAAATTCCAACAAACATAACATCACTAAAGGTATGTTCATAATATTCACATTATGGCAAATAGTGAGAGCTTGTACATCATTACATCAAGTATAACAGTGAGAATGTCTTGGATAAATTACTTATATTTTGCTTCAGAGTATGTTTTACACAAAAGAATTATATGTGATACCTGAATTAATTATCATTTTTATCACATCTAATGAAAACTTGGTCTCCTCTCCACATGTCACATGAATTCTAACACATTTCAACAGGGCTCATCATCCAAGTAAAGTAGGTAATAATGTTAATACATATTTTCAAAAGAAATTGAACTTTACCAAAGTAAAATTAAAACATACCTCGGTTACTTAAATCACAGTCTTCATCGATGTATGGGGCAGCCACATGTTCTATCTGTACCACCTGTGGCACTTGCAGCAAGTCAGGCTCCTTCGCCTCTAAGGAATGGCGGGACGGCAGCGAGCTAAGGGTAAAGACAGATAAACAAAATCTCATTATAGGGGAGTTTATGCCTGGAGGACCTAGGTCTATGTTGGGTCCCATTTAGTCAAGTAAGTTTAACACTAACACATGAAAACCAATTTCTCTATCTGGGAATCTATACTCACAGATAACGACATTCTTTTGGCCAAGTAATCATGAATGAAACATATTTCTGGACATTCTTCCCCAAATGAGGATGACTAGTAGATGGAATGTTACCTGCCTGAAAAGTGTTTGTTGCATGAAAGCTGGGCTGTGCATTTCCCTACACTGGGGTAAGTAATTAGTTCATGTGTCTTTCACTTTAATTCATGAAGTATAATAAGTCTTGCCACAACAAATTTTTTTCTTGCCTCAATGTCTTGAAGAGCATATGTTTAATTAAACACACAGATGTCTGTATACATGGGGATGTGTGCTTTAATCTGAGCCAAATATATGCTGTAACAATATTTCTCACTCCCAGACCGAGCTATATGAGAATCAAAGCACTTGCTCAGTGGGGAGGGGTCAAAACAAGTGTTTACCCCATTAGACCATCTTAAAAGGCTGACTGATTCACATTCATGGAGAGGCAACAACCATACAACAACCCATCCACACCTATGACATCATCAGCAGAGAAACAGGGATACTAGTGGTGCTTCTGCCCAGCAGCCCATATCATTAATTTGTTCACAGCATCACAGTGCAGTAATTTTTTTCTATGTTCGTTCCTAAATTTTGTCACAAGTATCTAGTCTTCTGAGTGTAAGTTCTGTAACCTTTTTATCTGATCGTGTTTGATGTTATGAAATGTCAATACAATGGTTTATTTCTGAGGCATCATTGGACAGCTAGTCTGATCAAGCATTGGAAAGTTCATCATACCTCTATCTGGTCAGTAATCTTGACTTACTAGAAGCTGAAGTGTGCAAATATTAAGTCAAGAGAGGTTTTAACTCTTTGCGTTTGACCTAAACATTTCTGAAAATGTTCTTTAGTCATGCATCATTGTTGATGGTCAGACGGGTATTTTGTCAAGGTTTAGGTTGTTTTTTACGGCATGAACTGTAACTATAATACTTTGAATGGCACCTTCTGTTATGATTTTGTACCTTCCAACTCCTTTATGATACTGGAGATTTCTGTGAGGACTTTTGGTTCTTTTTAATTTCAGACTGGGGAAGAGCAGTATGGTTTCAGAAGTGGTAGATGATGAGTGGATCAGGTGTTTGCTTTAAGGAATATATGTGAAAAATACTTAGAAAGGAGAAGGATCTGGAGGAGGCATATCATCAGGTTGATAGAGATGCTTTGTGGAAGGTATTAAGAGTATGTAGTGTGGGAAGTAAGTTGCTAGAAGCAGTGGAAAGTTTTTACCAAGGATTTAAGGCATGTGTATGAGTAGGAAGAGAGGAGAGTGATTGGTTCCCAGTGAATGTCGGTTTGCGGCAGGGGTGCATGATGTCCCCACGGTTGTTTAATCTGTTAATGGATGGGGTGGTTAGGGAGGCGAATGCAAGAGTTTTGGAGATGGGCAAGTATGTAGTCTGTTGTGGATGAGAGGGCCTGGGAAGTGAGTCAATTGTTGTTTGGTGATGATACAGTGCTGGTGGCTGATTTGGGTTAGAAGCTGCAGAGGTTGGTGACTGACTTTGGTAAAGTGTGTGAAAGGAGAAAGTTAAGAGTAAATGTGAATTAAAGCAAGGTTATGAGATGAGGTTCAGTAGGGTTGAGGGACAAGTTAATAGGGATATAAGTTCAAATGGAGAAAAATTGGAGGAAGTGAAGTGTTATAGATATCTGGGAGTGGACTTAGCAGCGGATGGATCCATGGAAGTGGAAGTGGGTCGCAGGCTGGGGGAGGAGCCGAGGGATCTGGGAGCGTTGAAGAAAGTGTGGAAGGAGATAATGATATCTCAGAGAGCAAAAATGGGTATGTCTGAAGAAATAGTGGTTCCAACAATGTTATATGGTTGCGAGGCATGGGCTATAGATAGGGTTTACAGATAAGGGTGGATGCATTGGAAATGAAATATATGAGGACAATACGTGGTGTGAGGTGGTTTGATTGAGTAAGTGATGAATAGGTAAGAGAGATGCGTGGTAATAAAAAGAGTGTGGTTGAGAGCAGATGAGGGTGTGTTGAAATGATTTGGACACACGGAGAGAATGAGTGAGGAAAGAATGACAAAGAGGATACATGTGTCAGGTGGAAGGAACAAGGAAAAGCAGGAGACCAAATTGTAGGTGGAAGGATGAAGTGAAAAAGATTTTGAGTGATCAGGGCCTGAACATACAGGAGGGAGAATGGTGTGCAAAGGTGTGTGGCGGGGTAGTGATGGGAATGGATGAAGGCAACAGGTATGAATATGTTTTATTATTTTTTTTTTATTATACTTTGTCGCTGTCTCCCGCGCTTGCGAGGTAGCGCAAGGAAACAGACGAAAGAAATGGCCCCCCCCCCCATACACATGTATATACATACGTCCACACACGCAAATATACATACCTACACAGCTTTCCATGGTTTACCCCAGACGCTTCACATGCCTTGATTCAATCCACTGACAGCACGTCAACCCCGGTATACCACATCGCTCCAATTCACTCTATTCCTTGCCCTCCTTTCACCCTCCTGCATGTTCAGGCCCCGATCACACAAAATCTTTTTCACTCCATCTTTCCACCTCCAATTTGGTCTCTCTCTTCTCCTCGTTCCCTCCACCTCTGACACATATATCCTCTTGGTCAATCTTTCCTCACTCATTCTCTCCATGTGCCCAAACCACTTCAAAACACCCTCTTCTGCTCTCTCAACCACGCTCTTTTTATTTCCACACATCTCTCTTACCCTTACGTTACTCACTCGATCAAACCACCTCACACCACACATTGTCCTCAAACATCTCATTTCCAGCACATCCATCCTCCTGCGCACAACTCTATCCATAGCCCACGCCTCGCAACCATACAACATTGTTGGAACCACTATTCCTTCAAACATACCCATTTTTGCTTTCCGAGATAATGTTCTCGACTTCCACACATTCTTCAAGGCCCCCAGAATTTTCGCCCCCTCCCCCACCCCATGATCCACTTCCGCTTCCATGGTTCCATCCGCTGCCAGATCCACTCCCAGATATCTAAAACACTTCACTTCCTCCAGTTTTTCTCCATTCAAACTCACCTCCCAATTGACTTGACCCTCAACCCTACTGTACCTAATAACCTTGCTCTTATTCACATTTACTCTTAACTTTCTTCTTCCACACACTTTACCAAACTCAGTCACCAGCTTCTGCAGTTTCTCACATGAATCAGCCACCAGCGCTGTATCATCAGCGAACAACAACTGACTCACTTCCCAAGCTCTCTCATCCAACAGACTTCATACTTGCCCCTCTTTCCAAAACTCTTGCATTTACCTCCCTAACAACCCCATCCATAAACAAATTAAACAACCATGGAGACATCACACACAGGGAGAATAAAAAGATGTTCTGGAAGGAGGTAAATAAAGTGCGTAAGACAAGGGAGCAAATGGGAACTTCAGTGAAGGGTGCAAATGGGGAGGTGATAACAAGTAGTGGTGATGTGAGAAGGAGATGGAGTGAGTATTTTGAAGGTTTGTTGAATGTGTTTGATGATAGAGTGGCAGATATAGGGTGTTTTGGTCGAGGTGGTGTGCAAAGTGAGAGGGTTAGGGAAAATGATTTGGTAAACAGAGAAGAGGTAGTGAAAGCTTTGCAGAAGATGAAAGCCGGCAAGGCAGCAGGTTTGGATGGTATTGCAGTGGAATTTATTAAAAAAGGGGGTGACTGTATTATTGACTGGTTGGTAAGGTTATTTAATGTATGTATGACTCATGGTGAGGCGCCTGAGGATTGGCGGAATGCGTGCATAGTGCCATTGTACAAAGGCAAAGGGGATAAGAGTGAGTGCTCAAATTACAGAGGTATAAGTTTGTTGAGTATTCCTGGTAAATTATATGGGAGGGTATTGATTGAGAGGGTGAAGGCATGTACAGAGCATCAGATTGGGGAAGAGCAGTGTGGTTTCAGAAGTGGTAGAGGATGTGTGGATCAGGTGTTTGCTTTGAAGAATGTATGTGAGAAATACTGAGAAAAGCAAATGGATTTGTATGTAGCATTTATGGATCTGGAGAAGGCATATGATAGAGTTGATAGAGATGCTCTGTGGAAGGTATTAAGAATATATGGTGTGGGAGGAAAGTTGTTAGAAGCAGTGAAAAGTTTTTATTGAGGATGTAAGGCATGTGTACGTGTAGGAAGAGAGGAAAGTGATTGGTTCTCAGTGAATGTAGGTTTGCGGCAGGGGTGTGTGATGAATATGTACATGTGTATATATGTATTTTGTCTGTGTGTGATATGTATGTATATTTATTTATATTTTTCCCCTTTAGAAAGTTAAAATACATAAGGGGAGGGTTCTTCTAGCCCCCCACTCCCGTCCCCTTTAGTGCCTCTACCCCCACTTTGAGTAATGCGGGGGAAAGCATTCTTTCTCCCCTATCCCCAGGGATAAGGTGAGTGCTCAAATTACAGAGGATAAGTTTCTTGAGTATTCCGGTAAATTATATGGGGGGGTATTGATTGAGAGGGTGAAGGCATGTACAAGAATCAGATTGGGGAAGAGCAGTGTGGTTTCAGAAGGGGAAAGGGGATGTATGTGAGAAATACTTAAAAAGCAAAGGGATTTGATGTAGCTTTTAAATGGATTGGAGAAGGCATATGATAAGTTGATAGAGATGCCTGTGGAAGTATAAGAAAAAAGGTGTGGGAGGCAAAGTTGTTGGGAGCAGTGAAAAGTTTTTATCGAGGATGTTAGGCATGTGTATTGAAGGAAGAGAGAAAGTGATTGGTTCTCAGTGAATGAGGTTTCGGCAGGGGTGTGTGATGTCTCCATGGTTGTTTAATTTGTTTCTGGATGGGGTTTTTTGGGGAGGTGAATGCAAGAGTTTTGGAGAGAGGGGGAAGTAATGCAGTCTTTTGGTGGAGAAGCTTGGGGAAGTGAGTCAGTTGTTGTTTCGATGATACAGTGTGATGGCTGATTCATGTGAGAAACTGAGAAGCTGGTGGTGAGTTTGGTAAAGTGGGGTGAAAGAAGAAGTTAGAGTAAATGTGAATGAGCACGGTTATTAGGTACATAGGGTTGAGGCTCAAGTCAAAATTGGGGGGTAAGTTTGAATGGAGAAAAACTGGAGGAATGAAGTGTTTTAGATAATGTGGGAGTGGATTTGGTAGTGGATGGAACCATGGAAGCAAAGTGAATCATAGGTTGGGGAGGGGCGAAAATTTGGGAGCGTTGAAGGGAAAGTGTGGAAGTCGAAAGCATTATCTCGGAAAGCAAAAATGGGTATTTGAAGGAATAGTGGTTTCCAAGAATGTGATATGGTTCGAGGTGTGGGCTATGGATAGAGTTGTGCGGAGAAAGGGTGGGTGTGTGGAAATGAATGTTTTAGACAAATATTTTGATTGAGTAAGAATGTAAGGGTAAGAGAGATGTGTGGTTTAAAAAAAAAGAGTGTGGTTGAGAGAGCAGAAGAAGGTGTTTGAAATGGTTTGGTAACATGGGAAAAAATGGTAGTGAGGAAAGATTTACCCAAGGGGGATATATGTGTCGGAGGTGAGGGAAAGAGAGTGGGAGACCAAATTGGAGGGGGAAAGATGGAGTGAAAAAGATTTTGAGTGAAACAGGGCCTGAACATGCAGGAGGCTGAAAGGTGTGCAAGGAATAGAGGGAATTGGAACGATGTGGCATACCGGGGGCCCATGTCCTTCAAAGGATGACCAGGGCATGGAAGCATCTGGGGTAAACCCTGGAAATCCTGTGGGGCTGGATGTGGAAAGGAGCTGTGGTTTTGGGGCATTAAATTTCATGACAGCTAGAGACTTGAGTTGTGAAAAAATGTGGCCTTTTTTGTCTTTTCCTACGCTACCTCGCACACATGAGGGGGGAGGGGGGTTTTTATTTCATGTGTGGCGGGGTGGTGATTTGGGGAAATTAATAAAGGCAACAGTATGAATTAATGTACTTATGTTATAAGTATATGTCGTGGTGTATAATTTTGTATACGTTGAGATGTATAGGTAAAGTATATTTGCATGTGTGGACGTGTATGTAATACATGTTATATACACACCATATATTCTTAATAACTTCGACAGAGCATCTCTATCACTCTATAAAATTCCTTCCAGATCCATAAATCTACAAAAACCCCATTTGCTTTTTTTAAGTATTTCTCACCATACATTCTTCAAAGCAAACACCTGATCCACACATCCCTACCACCTCTGAAACCAAACACTGCTTTTCCCCAATCTGATGCCTGTACATCCTTCCCCCTCTCAATCAATACCCTCCCATATAATTTACAGGAATACTCAAAAAACTTATACCTCGAAATTTTTGAGCACTCACTCTTATCCCCTTTGCCTTTGTACAAGGGCACTAGCACGCTTTCGCCAATCCTCAGCACCCCCACCATTAGTCATACATACTTTTAAAATAACCTTATCAACCAGTCAACAATACACACCCCCTTTTAATAAATTCCACGCAATACCATCCAAAACCTGCTGCCTTGCCGGCTTTCATCTTCCGCAAAAGCTTTTACTACCTCTCTCGTTTCCCAAAAACATTTTCCCTAACCCACTCCTTTGCACACCACCTCGACCAAAACACCCTATATCTGCCACTTCTATCATCCAAACACTTTCCCAACAACCTTCAAATACTCACTCCATTCCCCACATCACACTACTTGTTATCACCTCCCCATTTGGGGCCCTTCACGAATTTCCCCATTGCCCCCCTTTGTTTTAAACGCACTTTATTTCCCCTTTTTCCCAAAACATCTTTTTTTTTTTTTTTTTTTTTTTGCTGCCCTCCCACGTTTGCGGGGTACGCAAGAAACAGCCCGAAAGAAAGGCCCCAAACCCCACCCCATACACATGTATATACATACGTCCACACGAAAATTTATACATCCCTTACCCAGCTTTCCAGGGTTTTACCCCAACCCCTTCACATGCCCCGATTCAATTCACTGACAGCCCGTCAACCCCGGTATACCAAAACGCCCCAAAATTCCTCTTTTTTCCTTGCCCCCCCTTTCCCTCCTGCATTTTTTCAGGCCCCGATCCCCACAAAATTCTTTTTCACTCCATCTTTCCACCCCCAAATTTGGTCTCCCTCTCTCCCCCCGTTCCCTCCACCTCCGACACAATACCCTTTCTTGGTAAATTTCTTTCCTCACTCATTCCTCCATGTGCCCAAACCATTTCAAAAAACCCCTCTTCTGCCTCTCAAACCACGCTCTTTTTATTTCCACACTTTCTCTCTCACCCTTACGTTACTTACTCGATAAAACCCAAACCACCTCACCCCAAACACATTGCCTCAAACATCTCTTTTCCCAGCACATCCATCCTCCTCGCACAACTCTATCATAAGCCCACGCCTCGCAACCAAACCCAACCATTTTTGGGAACCACTATTCCTTCAAAACTACCCATTTTGCTTTCCGAGATAATTCTCGACTTCCACACATTTTTCAAGGGTCCCCAGAATTTTTCCCCCCCCCTCCCCCAAACCCATGATCCACCTCTGCTTCCCTGGTTCCATCCGCTGCCAATCCCCCCAGATATCTAAAACACTTCCCCTCCCCCAGTTTTTCTCCATTCAAACTCACCTCCCAATTGACTTGACCCTCAACCCTACTGTACCTTTAAAACCTTGCTCTTATCACATTTACTCTTTAAAAATTTCTTCTTTTACCAACTTTAAACCCAAAATCAGTCCCCAGCTTCTTAAATTTTTTCCATGAATCAGCCACCAGCGCTGTATCATCAGCGAACAACAACTGACTCACTTCCCAAGCTCTCTCATCCCAACAACTCATACTTGCCCCCCTTTCCAAAACTCTTGCATTCACCTCCCAAAAAACTAAACAAACTTTTTATTCTCCCTAAAATTAAATGACACTCTTTTTTAAACCCCCAAATTTCACTTGCCTTCTTTTTCACCTCTTGTACCTTTCTCTGACCTCCTGCCCTTTCTTTTTTACATCTCCCCCTCCCTTGCATTATTTCCCTGCAAAATCATCTAATAGCCTCTCTCTCCCTTTTCTTTCCCTAATAATCTTACATTCTTCATCCCACCACTCACTACCCTTTCTAATCGCCCACCTCCCATCTCTCATGCCACAAGCACTTTTGTGCAAGTCATCACTTTCTTCCCTAAATACATCTCATTCCCCGCCCACTCCCCTTAAATCTTTTGGGTTTTCACCTTTTTCCATTCCATTTTCTCCTGGTACTTCCTCACACAAGTCTCCTTCCCAAGCTCACTTACTGTCACCAGTCTTTTCACCCCAACATTCTCCTTCTTTTCTGGAAAACCTCTAAAATCTTCAATTTTGCCTCCACAAGATAATGATCAAAACATCCCTCCAGTTGCACCTTTCAGCACATTAACATCCAAAATTCTCTCCTTCGCGTGCCTATCAAATTAAAACGTAATGCTCCGGCCATCTCCCTACTTACATACGTATACTTATGTATATCTCCTTTTTTTAAAAAAGGTATTCCCCCAAACACCATTCCCCTTTTCCAGCACATAAATCTAGAAGTCTTCACCCTTTCCTTTTTTTCAATACTGAACACCCCATGTACAACCAATTATTCCCTCAACTGCCACATTACTCACCAAGCATTCAAATCAAACCCCTCACTATAACTCGGTCCGGGCATCAAAACTACTAACACATATCACTCAGCTGCTCCCAAAACACTTGCTTTTCCAAAGATCTTTTTTCTCATGCCCAGGTGAATATGCACAATAATCACCCCTCTCTCTCCAAACCACTTTTAGTTTTACCCATAAACATCTAGAGTTTACTTTCTTACACTCTCTCACATATTCCCACCTCTCCTGTTTCAGGAGTATGCTACTCCTTCCCTTGCTCTTTCCTCTCACTAAACCCCCTGACTTACCCCCAAGGACATTCCAAACCACTTTTCCCCCTTTCCCCCTTGAGCTTCATTTCACTCAACCCAAAAAACCCTCCGGGTTCCTTTCCTCAAAACATACTCCCTACCTCTCCTTTTCCTCATCTTGTTACATCCACACACATTTAGAACCCCCCAAAACTGACCCTTCGAGGAGGATGACACTCCCCACGTGACCCCCTTCTTCTTTTTTCCTCTTTCAGAAATTTAAAAAATACAAGGAGGGGAGGGTTCCAGCCCCCCTTTTCTTTTCCCCTTTAGTCCCCTTCTACGACACGTGAAAAATGCAGGGGGAAAGAAAAATCTTTCTCCCTACCCCCCCCAGGGTTTAAATAATATATATATATTTATATATATATATATATATATATATATATACTAATATTTTAAATATAAATAAATAAATAAATAAATAAATATATAATAAAATATATATATATATATATATAATATATATATATGGTTCTCATGAATGTGGTTTGCGGCAGGGGTGTGATGTCCTCCATGGTTGTTTAATTTGTTTATGGATGGGGTTGTTAGGGAGGCAATGCAAGAGTTTTAAAAAGATGGGCAAGTATGTAGTCTGTTGTGGATGAGAGAGCTGGAAGTGAGTCAGTTGTTGTTGTGATGATACAGGCTGGGGGCTGATTTGGGTGAGAAACTGCAGAGTGGTGACTGACTTTGGTAAAGTGTGTGAAAGAGAAAGTTAAGAGTAAATGTGAATAAAGCAAGGTATAGATAGGTTCAGTAGGGTTGAGGGACAAGTTAATAGGGATATAGTTTCAAATGGAGAAAAATTGGAGGAAGTGAGGTGTTTAAGATATCTGGAGTGGACTTAGCAGCGGATGGATCCATGGAAGTGGAAGTGGGTCGCAGGCTGGGGGAGGAGCCGAGGGATCTGGGAGCGTTGAAGAAAGTGTGGAAGGAGATAATGATATCTCAGAGAGCAAAAATGGGTATGTCTGAAGAAATAGTGGTTCCAACAATGTTATATGGTTGCGAGGCATGGGCTATAGATAGGGTTTACAGATAAGGGTGGATGCATTGGAAATGAAATATATGAGGACAATACGTGGTGTGAGGTGGTTTGATTGAGTAAGTGATGAACAGGTAAGAGAGATGCGTGGTAATAAAAAGAGTGTGGTTGAGAGCAGATGAGGGTGTGTTGAAATGATTTGGACACACGGAGAGAATGAGTGAGGAAAGAATGACAAAGAGGATACATGTGTCAGGTGGAAGGAACAAGGAAAAGCAGGAGACCAAATTGTAGGTGGAAGGATGAAGTGAAAAAGATTTTGAGTGATCAGGGCCTGAACATACAGGAGGGAGAATGGTGTGCAAAGGTGTGTGGCGGGGTAGTGATGGGAATGGATGAAGGCAACAGGTATGAATATGTTTTATCATTTTTTTTTTTATTATACTTTGTCGCTGTCTCCTGCGCTTGCAAGGTAGCGCAAGGAAACAGACGAAAGAAATGGCCCCCCCCCATACACATGTATATACATACGTCCACACACGCAAATATACATACCTACACAGCTTTCCATGGTTTACCCCAGACGCTTCACATTCCTTGATTCAATCCACTGACAGCACGTCAACCCCGGTATACCACATCGCTCCAATTCACTCTATTCCTTGCCCTCCTTTCACCCTCCTGCATGTTCAGGCTCCGATCACACAAAATCTTTTTCACTCCATCTTTCCACCTCCAATTTGGTCTCCCTCTTCTCCTCGTTCCCTCCAACAGACTTCATACTTGCCCCTCTTTCCAAAACTCTTGCATTTACCTCCCTAACAACCCCATCCATAAACAAATTAAACAACCATGGAGACATCACACACAGGGAGAATAAAAAGATGTTCTGGAAGGAGGTAAATTAAGTGCGTAAGACAAGGGAGCAAATGGGAACTTCAGTGAAGGGCACAAATGGGGAGGTGATAACAAGTAGTGGTGATGTGAGAAGGAGAGAGTATTTTGAAGGTTTGTTGAATGTGTTTGATGATAGAGTGGCAGATATAGGGTGTTTTGGTCGAGGTGGTGTGCAAAGTGAGAGGGTTAGGGAAAATGATTTGGTAAACAGAGAAGAGGTAGTAAAAGCTTTGCGGAAGATGAAAGCCGGCAAGGCAGCAGGTTTGGATGGTATTGCAGTGGAATTTATTAAAAAAGGGGGTGACTGTATTATTGACTGGTTGGTAAGGTTATTTAATGTATGTATGACTCATGGTGAGGTGCCTGAGGATTGGCGGAATGCGTGCATAGTGCCATTGTACAAAGGCAAAGGGGATAAGAGTGAGTGCTCAAATTACAGAGGTATAAGTTTGTTGAGTATTCCTGGTAAATTATATGGGAGGGTATTGATTGAGAGGGTGAAGGCATGTACAGAGCATCAGATTGGGGAAGAGCAGTGTGGTTTCAGAAGTGGTAGAGGATGTGTGGATCAGGTGTTTGCTTTGAAGAATGTATGTGAGAAATACTTAGAAAAGCAAATGGATTTGTATGTAGCATTTATGGATCTGGAGAAGGCATATGATATAGTTGATAGAGATGCTCTGTGGAAGGTATTAAGAATATATGGTGTGGGAGGAAAGTTGTTAGAAGCAGTGAAAAGTTTTTATCGAGGATGTAAGGCATGTGTACGTGTAGGAAGAGAGGAAAGTGATTGGTTCTCAGTGAATGTAGGTTTGCGGCAGGGGTGTGTGATGAATATGTACATGTGTATATATGTATGTGTCTGTGTGTGTATATGTATGTATATTTATTTATATGTTTCCCCTTTTAGAAAGTTAAAATACATAGAGGGGAGGGTTTCTAGCTCCCCACTCCCGTCCCCTTTAGTCGCCTTCTACAACACGTGAGTAATGCATGGGAAGCATTCTTTCTCCCCTATCCCCAGGGATAAGGTGAGTGCTCAAATTACAGAGGTATAAGTTTCTTGAGTATTCCTGGTAAATTATATGGGAGGGTATTGATTGAGAGGGTGAAGGCATGTACAGAGAATCAGATTGGGGAAGAGCAGTGTGGTTTCAGAAGTGGTAGAGGATGTATGTGAGAAATACTTAGAAAAGCAAATGGATTTGTATGTAGCATTTATGGATCTGGAGAAGGCATATGATAGAGTTGATAGAGATGCTCTGTGGAAGGTATTAAGAATATATGGTGTGGGAGGCAAGTTGTTAGGAGCAGTGAAAAGTTTTTATCGAGGATGTAAGGCATGTGTATGTGTAGGAAGAGAGGAAAGTGATTGGTTCTCAGTGAATGTAGGTTTGCGGCAGGGGTGTGTGATGTCTCCATGGTTGTTTAATTTGTTTCTGGATGGGTTTGTTGGGGAGGTGAATGCAAGAGTTTTGGAGAGAGGGGCAAGTATGCAGTCTGTTGTGGATGAGAGAGCTTGGGAAGTGAGTCAGTTGTTGTTTGCTGATGATACAGTGCTGATGGCTGATTCATGTGAGAAACTGCAGAAGCTGGTGGCTGAGTTTGGTAAAGTGTGTGAAAGAAGAAAGTTGAGAGTAAATGTGAATAAGAGCACGGTTATTAGGTACAGTAGGGTTGAGGCTCAAGTCAATTGGGAGGTAAGTTTGAATGGAGAAAAACTGGAGGAAGTGAAGTGTTTTAGATATGTGGGAGTGGATTTGGTAGTGGATGGAACCATGGAAGCAGAAGTGAATCATAGGTTGGGGGAGGGGGCGAAAATTCTGGGAGCGTTGAAGAATGTGTGGAAGTCGAAAGCATTATCTCGGAAAGCAAAAATGGGTATGTTTGAAGGAATAGTGGTTCCAAGAATGTGATATGGTTGCGAGGTGTGGGCTATGGATAGAGTTGTGCGGAGAAGGGTGGATGTGCTGGAAATGAGATGTTTGAGGACAATATGTTTGATTGAGTAAGTAATGTAAGGGTAAGAGAGATGTGTGGTAATAAAAAGAGTGTGGTTGAGAGAGCAGAAGAAGGTGTTTTGAAATGGTTTGGTAACATGGAGAGAATGAGTGAGGAAAGATTGACCAAGAGGATATATGTGTCGGAGGTGGAGGGAAAGAGAAGTGGGAGACCAAATTGGAGGTGGAAAGATGGAGTGAAAAAGATTTTGAGTGATCGGGGCCTGAACATGCAGGAGGCTGAATGGTGTGCAAGGAATAGAGTGAATTGGAACGATGTGGCATACCGGGGTCGATGTCCTGTCAATGGATTGAACCAGGGCATGTGAAGCATCTGGGGTAAACCATGGAAAGTCCTGTGGGGCCTGGATGTGGAAAGGGAGCTGTGGTTTTGGTGCATTATTACATGACAGCTAGAGACTTGAGTGTGAACAAATGTGGCCTTTGTTGTCTTTTCCTAGCGCTACCTCGCACACATGAGGGGGGAGGGGGTTGTTATTTCATGTGTGGCGGGGTGGTGATGGGAATTCATAAAGGCAGACAGTATGAATTATGTACTTATGTATATATGTATATGTCTGTGTGTGTATATATATGTATACGTTGAGATGTATAGGTATGTATATTTGCATGTGTGGACGTGTATGTATATACATGTGTATATACACACCATATATTCTTAATAACTTCCACAGAGCATCTCTATCAACTCTATCATATGCCTTCTCCAGATCCATAAATGCTACATACAAATCCATTTGCTTTTCTAAGTATTTCTCACATACATTCTTCAAAGCAAACACCTGATCCACACATCCTCTACCACCTCTGAAACCACACTGCTCTTCCCCAATCTGATGCTCTGTACATGCCTTCACCCTCTCAATCAATACCCTCCCATATAATTTACCAGGAATACTCAACAAACTTATACCTCTGTAATTTGAGCACTCACTCTTATCCCCTTTGCCTTTGTACAATGGCACTATGCACGCATTCCGCCAATCCTCAGGCACCTCACCATGAGTCATACATACATTAAATAACCTTATCAACCAGTCAACAATACAGTCACCCCCTTTTTTAATAAATTCCACTGCAATACCATCCAAACCTGCTGCCTTGCCGGCTTTCATCTTCCGCAAAGCTTTTACTACCTCTTCTCTATTTACCAAATCATTTTCCCTAACCCTCTCACTTTGCACACCACCTCGACCAAAACACCCTATATCTGCCACTCTATCATCAAACACATTCAACAAACCTTCAAAATACTCACTCCATCTCCTTCTCACATCACCACTACTTGTTATCACCTCCCCATTTGCGCCCTTCACTGAAGTTCCCATTTGCTCCCTTGTCTTACGCACTTTATTTACCTCTTTCCAAAACATCTTTTTTTTTTTTCTTTTTTTTTTTTTCTGTCTCCCGCGTTTGCGAGGTAGCGGAAGGAAACAGACGAAAGAAATGGCCCAACCCACCCCCATACACATGTATATACATACGTCCACACACGCAAATATACATACCTACACAGCTTTCCATGGTTTACCCCAGACGCTTCACATGCCCCGATTCAATCCACTGACAGCACGTCAACCCCGGTATACCACATCGCTCCAATTCACTCTATTCCTTGCCCTCCTTTCACCCTCCTGCATGTTCAGGCCCCGATCACACAAAATCTTTTTCACTCCATCTTTCCACCTCCAATTTGGTCTCCCTCTTCTCCTCGTTCCCTCCACCTCCGACACATATATCCTCTTGGTCAATCTTTCCTCACTCATTCTCTCCATGTGCCCAAACCATTTCAAAACACTCTCTTCTGCTCTCTCAACCACGCTCTTTTTATTTCCACACCTCTCTCTCACCCTTACGTTACTCACTCGATCAAACCACCTCACACCACACATTGTCCTCAAACATCTCATTTCCAGCACATCCATCCTCCTGCGCACAACTCTATCCATAGCCCACGCCTTGCAACCATACAACATTGTTGGAACCACTATTCCTTCAAACATACCCATTTTTGCTGTCCGAGATAATGTTCTCGACTTCCACACATTCTTCAAGGCTCCTAGAATTTTCACCCCCTCCCCCACCCTATGATCCACTTCTGCTTCCATGGTTCCATCCGCTGCCAGATCCACTCCCAGATATCTAAAACACTTCACTTCCTCCAGTTTTTCTCCATTCAAACTCACCTCCCAATTGACTTGACCCTCAACCCTACTGTACCTAATAACCTTGCTCTTATTCACATTTACTCTTAACTTTCTTCTTTCACACACTTTACCAAACTCAGTCACCAGCTTCTGCAGTTTCTCACATGAATCAGCCACCAGCGCTGTATCATCAGCGAACAACAACTGACTCACTTCCCAAGCTCTCTCATCCCCAACAGACATCATACTTGCCCCTCTTTCCAAAACTCTTGCATTCACCTCCCTAACAACGAAACATCTTTTTATTCTCCCTAAAATTAAATGATACTCTTTCACCCCAACTTTCACTTGCCTTCTTTTTCACCTCTTGCACCTTTCTCTTGACCTCCTGCCTCTTTCTTTTATACATCTCCCACTCATTTGCATTATTTCCCTGCAAAATCATCTAAAAGCCTCTCTCTCTTCTCTTTCACTAATAATCTTACTTCTTCATCCCACCACTCACTACCCTTTCTAATCTGCCCACCTCCCATGCTTCTCATGCCACAAGCATCTTTTGTGCAAGTCATCACTGCTTCCCTAAATACATCTCATTCCTCCGCCACTCCCCTTACGTCATTTGTTCTCACCTTTTTCCATTCCATTCTCTCCTGGTACTTCCTCACACAAGTCTCCTTCCCAAGCTCACTTACTGTCACCAGTCTTTTCACCCCAACATTCTCTCTTCTTTTCTGAATTCCTCTACAAATCTTCAATTTTGCCTCCACAAGATAATGATCAGACATCCCTCCAGTTGCACCTTTCAGCACATTAACATCCAAAAGTCTCTCCTTCGCGTGCCTATCAATTGAAACGTAATGCTCTCTGGCCATCTCTCCTACTTACATACGTATACTTATGTATATCTCTCTTTTTAAACCAGGTATCCCCAAACACCAGTCCTTTTCCAGCACATAAATCTAGAAGCTCTTCACCATTTCCATTTACAATACTGAACACCCCATGTACACCAATTATTCCCTCAACTGCCACATTACTCACCTTTGCATTTAAATCACCCATCACTATAACTCGGTCTCGTGCATCAAAACTACTAACACATTCACTCAGCTGCTCCCAAAACACTTGCTTCTCATGATCTTTCTTCTCATGCCCAGGTGAATATGCACCAATAATCACCCATCTCTCTCCATCCACTTTCAGTTTTACCCATATCAATCTAGAGTTTACTTTCTTACACTCTATTACATACTCCCACCACTCCTGTTTCAGGAGCAGTGCTACTCCTTCTCTTGCTCTTGTCCTCTCACTAACCCCTGACTTTACTCCCAAGACATTCCCAAACCACTCTTCCCCTTTACCTTTGAGCTTCGTTTCACTCAGAGCCAAAACATCGAGGTTCCTTTCCTCAAACATACTACCTATCTCTCCTTTTTTCTCATCTTGGTTACATCCACACACATTTAGACACCCCAATCTGAGCCTTCGAGGAGGATGAACACTCCCCACGTGACTCCTTCTTCTGTTTCCTCTTTCAGAAACTTAAAATACAAGGAGGGGAGGGTTTCCAGCCCCCCGTTCCTGTCCCCTTTAGTCGCCTTCTACGACACGTGAAGAATGCATGGGAAGTATTCTTTCTCCCCTATCCCCAGGGATATATATATATATATATATATATATATATATATATATATATATATATATATATATATATATATATAAATAAATAAATAAATAAATATATATATATATATATATATATATATATATATATATATATATATATATATATATATATATATGGTTCTCAGTGAATGTAGGTTTGCGGCAGGGGTGTGTGATGTCTCCATGGTTGTTTAATTTGTTTATGGATGGGGTTGTTAGGGAGGTAAATGCAAGAGTTTTGGAAAGAGGGGCAAGTATGAAGTCTGTTGGGGATGAGAGAGCTTGGGAAGTGAGTCAGTTGTTGTTTGCTGATGATACAGCGCTGGTGGCTGATTCATGTGAGAAACTGTAGAAGCTGGTGACTGAGTTTGGTAAAGTGTGTGAAAGAAGAAAGTTAAGAGTAAATGTGAATAAGAGCAAGGTTATTAGGTACAGTAGGGTTGAGGGTCAAGTCAATTGGGAGGTAAGTTTGAATGGAGAAAAACTGGAGGAAGTAAAGTGTTTTAGATATCTGGGAGTGGATCTGGCAGCGGATGGAACCATGGAAGCGGAAGTGGATCATAGGGTGGGGGAGGGGGCGAAAATCCTGGGAGCCTTGAAGAATGTGTGGAAGTCGAGAACATTATCTCGGAAAGCAAAAATGGGTATGTTTGAAGGAATAGTGGTTCCAACAATGTTGTATGGTTGCGAGGCATGGGCTATGGATAGAGTTGTGCACAGGAGGATGGATGTGCTGGAAATGAGATGTTTGAGGACAATGTGTGGTGTGAGGTGGTTTGATCGAGTAAGTAACATAAGGGTAAGAGAGATGTGTGGAAATAAAAAGAGCGTGGTTGAGAGAGCAGAAGAGGGTGTTTTGAAATGGTTTGGGCACATGGAGAGAATGAGTGAGGAAAGATTGACCAAGAGGATATATGTGTCGGAGGTGGAGGGAATGAGGAGAAGTGGGAGACCAAATTGGAGGTGGAAAGATGGAGTGAAAAAGATTTTGTGTGATCGGGGCCTGAAAAAGCAGGAGGGTGAAAGGAGGGCAAGGAAGAGAGTGAATTGGATCGATGTGGTATACCGGGGTTGACGTGCTGTCAGTGGATTGAATCGGGGCATGTGAAGCATCTGGGGTAAACCATGGAAAGCTGTGTAGGTATGTATATTTGCGTGTGTGGACGTATGTATATACATGTGTATGGGGATGGGTTGAGCCATTTCTTTCGTATGTTTCCTTGCGCTACCTCGCAAACGCGGGAGACCGGCAAAAAAAAAAAAAAATATGAATGCAAAGGTGAGTAACGTGGCAGTTGAGGGAATAATTGGTATACATGGGGTGTTCAGTGTTGTAAATGGAAATGGTGAAGAGCTTGTAGATTTATGTGCTGAAAAAGGACTGATGATTGGGAATACCTGGTTTAAAAAGCGAGATATACATAAGTATACTTATGTAAGCAGGAGAGATGGCCAGAGAGCGTTATTGGATTACGTGTTAATTGACAGGCGTGGGAAAGAGAGACTTTTGGATGTTAATGTGCTGAGAGGTGCAACTGGAGGGATGTCTGATCATTATCTTGTGGAGGCTAAGGTGAAGATTTGTATGGGTTTTCAGAAAAGAAGAGTGAATGTTGGGGTGAAGAGGGTGGTGAGAGTAAGTGAGCTTGAGAAGGAGACCTGTGTGAGGAAGTACCAGGAGAGACTGAGTACAGAATGGAAAAAGGTGAGAACAATGGAAGTAAGGGGAGTGGGGGAGGAATGGGATGTATTTAGGGAATCAGTGATGGATTGCGCAAAAGATGCTTGTGGCATGAGAAGAGTGGGAGGTGGGTTGATTAGAAAGGGTAGTGAGTGGTGGGATGAAGAAGTAAGAGTATTAGTGAAAGAAAAGAGAGAGGCATTTGGACGATTTTTGCAGGGAAAAAATGCAATTGAGTGGGAGATGTATAAAAGAAAGAGACAGGAGGTCAAGAGAAAGGTGTAAGAGGTGAAAAAAAGGGCAAATGAGAGTTGGGGTGAGAGAGTATCATTAATTTTAGGGAGAATAAAAAGATGTTCTGGAAGGAGGTAAATAAAGTGCGTAAGACAAGGGAGCAAATGGGAACTTCAGTGAAGGGCGCAAATGGGGAGGTGATAACAAGTAGTGGTGATGTGAGAAGGAGATGGAGTGAGTATTTTGAAGGTTTGTTGAATGTGTTTGATGATAGAGTGGCAGATATAGGGTGTTTTGGTCGAGGTGGTGTGCAAAGTGAGAGGGTTAGGGAAAATGATTTGGTAAACAGAGAAGAGGTAGTGAAAGCTTTGCGGATGATGAAAGCCGGCAAGGCAGCAGGTTTGGATGGTATTGCAGTGGAATTTATTAAAAAAGGGGGTAACTGTATTGTTGACTGGTTGGTAAGGTTATTTAATGTATGTATGACTCATGGTGAGGTGCCTGAGGATTGGCGGAATGCGTGCACAGTGCCATTGTACAAAGGCAAAGGGGATAAGAGTGAGTGCTCAAATTACAGAGGTATAAGTTTGTTGAGTATTCCTGGTAAATTATATGGGAGGGTATTGATTGAGAGGGTGAAGGCATGTACAGAGCATCAGATTGGGGAAGAGCAGTGTGGTTTCAGAAGTGGTAGAGGATGTGTGGATCAGGTGTTTGCTTTGAAGAATGTATGTGAGAAATACTTAGAAAAGCAAATGGATTTGTATGTAGCATTTATGGATCTGGAGAAGGCATATGATAGAGTTGATAGAGATGCTCTGTGGAAGGTATTAAGAATATATGGTGTGGGAGGAAAGTTGTTAGAAGCAGTGAAAAGTTTTTATCGAGGATGTAAGGCATGTGTACGTGTAGGAAGAGAGGAAAGTGATTGGTTCTCAGTGAATGTAGGTTTGCGGTAGGGGTGTGTGATGTCTCCATGGTTGTTTAATTTGTTTATGGATGGGGTTGTTAGGGAGGTAAATGCAAGAGTTTTGGAAAGAGGGGCAAGTATGAAGTCTGTTGGGGATGAGAGAGCTTGGGAAGTGAGTCAGTTGTTGTTCGCTGATGATACAGCGCTGGTGGCTGATTCATGTGAGAAACTGCAAAAGCTGGTGACTGAGTTTGGAAAAGTGTGTGGAAGAAGAAAGTTAAGAGTAAATGTGAATAAGAGCAAGGTTATTAGGTACAGTAGGGTTGAGGGTCAAGTCAATTGGGAGGTGAGTTTGAATGGAGAAAAACTGGAGGAAGTGAAGTGTTTTAGATATCTGGGAGTGGATCTGTCAGCGGATGGAACCATGGAAGCGGAAGTGGATCATAGGGTGGGGGAGGGGGCGAAAATTCTTGGGGCCCTTGAAGAATGTGTGGAAGTCGAGAACATTATCTCGGAAAGCAAAAATGGGTATGTTTGAAGGAATAGTGGTTCCAACAATGTTGTATGGTTGCGAGGCGTGGGCTATGGATAGAGTTGTGCGCAGGAGGATGGATGTGCTGGAAATGAGATGTTTGAGGACAAAGTGTGGTGTGAGGTGGTTTGATCGAGTGAGTAACGTAAGGGTAAGAGAGATGTGTGGAAATAAAAAGAGCGTGGTTGAGAGAGCAGAAGAGGGTGTTTTGAAGTGGTTTGGGCACATGGAGAGAATGAGTGAGGAAAGATTGACCAAGAGGATATATGTGTCGGAGGTGGAGGGAACGAGAAGAGGGAGACCAAATTGGAGGTGGAAAGATGGAGTGAAAAAGATTTTGTGTGATAGGGGCCTGAACATGCAGGAGGGTGAAAGAAGGGCAAGGAATAGAGTGAATTGGAGCGATGTGGTATAACGGGGTTGACGTGCTGTCAGTGGACTGAATCAAGGCATGTGAAGCGTCTGGGGCAAACCATGGAAAGCTGTGTAGGTATGTATATTTGCGTGTGTGGACGTATGTATATACATGTGTATGGTGGGGGTTGGGCCATTTCTTTCGTCTGTTTCCTTGCGCTACCTCGCAAACGCGGGAGACAGCGACAAAGTATAATAATAATAAAAATAATAATATATATATATATATATATATATATAAATATATATATGTTATCCCTGGGGATAGGGGATTAAGAATACTTCCCACGTACTCCCTGCGTGTCGTAGAAGGCGACTAAAAGGGGAGGGAGCGGGGGGCTGGAAATCCTCCCCTCTCGTTTTTTGTTTTTTTTAATTTTCCAAAAGAGGGAACAGAGTGGGGCCAGGTGAGGATATTCCAAAAAAGGCCCAGTCCTCTGTTCTTAACGCTACCTCGCTAACACGGGAAATGGTGAATAGTTTAAAAGAAAGAAAGAAAAATATATATATGTGTGTGTGTGTATATGTGTGTGTGTGTAAGTGTGTGTGTGTATGTGTGTGTGTGTGTGTGTGTGTGTGTATATGAGTGGCTGGGCTATTCTTCATTTGTTTCCTGGCGCTATCTCGCTGATGTGGGAAACAGCAATTAAGTATAATAATAATAATATTATAGGTATGTATATTTGCGTGTGTGGAAGTGTATGTATATACATGTGTATGGAGGTGGGTTGGGCCATTTCTTTCGTCTGTTTTCTTGCGCTACCTCGCAAACGCGGGAGACAGCGACAAAGCAAAATAAATATAAATAATAATAATAATAATAATAATAATAATAATAATAACAATAATAATAAAGTATATCTCTTGCATAATGAACAGAAAAATATATCTGTTACCTTAAGGTAACTCGTTTTTTCATTCTCTGGGAGACATCGGAGTTGCCCCTGGTCATAGGTCTCTCAAAATACTTGTTTGTAGGTGTATTGGGCTCTGATGCTTGCTTATCTACCAGGATTGGTTTAGGTTTGAGCACATAAGGTGGAGGAGCACCCGGAACCTAAGGAGTAAGATGGTACTGGGTAATGAGTTGAACACTGCAAAGAAACTAATGAGAGATGATTTTTGGTTAACCATGGTGCAAATATCCACAATGCCATTTCCAGCAAATTTAGCAAACATAGTTATCCAAAGCATCTTGGGATATATGCAAAAACATCAAAGAAAAATTCATAAAAAACAAAGACTTGGTGTCTTACGACAATATGAATGAACTCACAACATATGTGACTGGCAGGAACTTAAGAGAGTTATCATATTTGGAGTATAAAGCTGATATATCAAAAAGTATAAATTTTATCTACTTGTAACAATAAGAGACTGAGAAATGTATTTATATTAAACATATGATAATATAGGTAAAATTTCTTATATGGCCACCAGTGTCATACAAACATATTCAATATGTATGTAAGAACCTGAAAAATTTCAGTTTAATCTACTGATAAGTTTGAGAGGAATTGATCACACAAAATAGTTAATAACTCAGCTAGAAAATGACTTAAGTTCAACACAACCATTTCTGAAAAATTCAATTATGATCATTATATAAGATACACATCCTCAACACCATATAACAAATCTACAAAGTTTCACTTTAATCCACTGACAACTTGATTATACAAATTGGTACTGTATTAATAAACCTGAAAATACTACAAACATGATCATTTTTCTGAAATTCATTTATGCCTATCACAATATCACATTCATATGTCAAAAGTGTTACAAAGAATTTTTCAAAGTCAATTTAGCTCATGGATAATCATATGAGAAGATTACAAAAATCTTAAACCTTAAGTTTGGACAAACACACAGATCCACACAGGACCACATGGACAGACAGATGCAAAACAATATGCCCTTCACCTCCTTTGTAATAGAGGCATAAAAAAATTACAGTACAGTTTATGATCATAAAATCATACTGATCTAGTTAGCCAATGTTTGTTGTGTTACACATAACATTGCGTTACAAGAGTCTGCTTTGTGCATGTGAAAAGCATGTTTTTGAGTCTGACTCCATACCTGCACTCCATCAAACATTCTCCTAACAAACTCATCTAATTTAGTCAGCAATGCAGGTACACCACCAAATTTCCAGCAACTGATGGTTCGGCACCTTTAGTCCAGACAAAGTTATGTTAGGGAAATTGAAATTACCACAGCTACCAAACTAGTTTACTAGGTGGCCACAGATGGCATTGTGTGTAGGGCAATCGTGTGAGATTCTTAGCTTATTTTGCTTAAATTTAACCCTATGGCTTTAAGACACATGAGAGTGTCAGTTGTGGTGTCAAATGTAAACACCAGTCCATATCAATCCAAGATAAAGTAGAACTGTTGGAAAAATGGACTGTGGTGTTTCAGTGCATAAGCTGAGTGACATCTACAGTATTGGTTCATCAAATGTTTATGATATAAAGAAGCAAAGGGAGAAAATATTGAAATTCTATGCAGACAGCGATTCCAAGAAGCAAATGACGATTAGAAAAACTATGAAGGATGGTAAGAGTACTGAGCACAATCGAGTGATGATGGAATGGTTTCGACAGCGTCGGAGTGATGGAGTGAACTTAGAGATAGCTTGGTAATGGACCAGGCTAATTTGTTCCATAAAGAACTTAAATTACAACATGAGCATAACTATAATGAAAATGGCTTCAGAGATTCAGGAAGTGTCATGGAATTTCCACGAATAAAGTGTGCAGAGAAAAGTGGTCTGCAAACTATGAAGGAGCTGCCGAGTATGCGGACGAATTTAAGAAACTCGTAGCTGATGAGCACCTGAGTCCTAAGCAGGTGTATAATGCAGACAAAACTGCATTATTCTGGTGATGCACACTTAGGAAAACACTAACAACAGAAGAGAAGACCCACAGGATTCAAACACTCTAAGGACAGACTTACAATCTTAGGGTGCTCAAACATTCAATATTTGTTTAATTTAAATTCATAGCAGTCCATGGTATACTTTAGACACATGGGAGATGTATAATAAGTGGGTTACTTCCTATGCATCCCCTGCATGTCGTAGAAGTCGACTAAGAGGGGAGGGAGCAGGGACCTGGAAATCCTCCCCTCTCGTTTTCAATTTTCCAAAAGAATGAACAGAGAAAGGGGCCAAGTGAGGATATTCCCTCTAAGGCTCAGTCCTCTGTTCTTAACGCTATCTCGCTAATGTGGGAAATGGCGAATATGTAAGAAAAAAAAAATTAAACTATATTTCCCTCACTTGATTCCTTCTTGCTCCTTCTAACAAGTATAAACAGAAGCACACATAGGAAATTAATTAAATAGATGTTATCTTTGTGTTTATTTTTCTAGTAATATGTGATATTACCATGAAATACAAAATATTCAAACAATTAGCAAATACTGTACTTCAGTTGTCAGAGGGACTCAGTAAAATTTGAAACATAATTAGGAAGCACTGTGTAGAGTAGCTGAGTGAAAACCTACCTTTTGTCAATCCTCCTGACAAGCCTCCCAACACCATCATAAAAAAATTTCACATTTTGCTGCATTACTCACACTATGCAAATTACATCAAATGATTATCATACAGAGTAGCAAGTAATTCTGGCCTGCTTGGTAAATAAGTACAAGACAGTGATGCACAACTTGCAACACCATTTCTCCACCACTCCCCTGCAGACCTGAGTTAACTTTAATGTTATACCATTGACATATAAAATATATCAAATTTATTTTGTATGTATCCTTTACTTTTACATGGATTCTTCATTTTGTGATTAGCAACAAAAAACCTGGATGATGCACACCCTCCAAAACCCTTCCTCCACCACTCCTCTGAGGATCTACAACTAAATTCAGCTTTATACCAATTACACAAAATATGTTGGCCCACATTTTTGTATAAATTCTTTGCTTTTACATACAGGTACACCATCGAATTTCCGGCAACTGATGTTTCGGCACCTCCTATAGTCTGGACAAAATTATGTGAGGGAACTCGAAATTAGTGTGGCCACCAGACTAGTTTACTGGGTGGCCACAGATGGCACTGTGTGTAGGGTATGCTTTTTTACATTCTTTACACAGCACTTGTTGGTGATGATATCGCAATTCTGTGAGATTTTTAGCTTATTCTTCTTAAATTCAACCCTAGCTATGGCTTCTAAGACTTAAGAGAGTGTCAGTTATAGTGTCAAACATAAACACCAGTCCATATCAATGCAAGATAAAGTAGAACTGTTGAAAAAAATGGACTGTGGTGTTTCAGGGTGTAAGCTCTGTGACATCTACAGTATTGGTTCATCAGCTGTTTATGATATAAAGAAGCAAAGGGAGAAAATATTGAAATTCTACGTAGACAGCAATTCCCAGACACAAATGACGATTAGAAAAATTATGAAAGATGATAAGAGTACTGAGCACGACTGAGTGATGATGGAATGGTTTCGACAGTGTTGGAGTGATGAAGTAGACTTGTCAGGTAGCTTGATAATGGACCAGACTAAGTTATTCCATAAAGAACTTAGACTACAACATGAGTGTGAGTGACTACAGTGAAAAATGGCTTTAAAGATTCAAGAAGCATCATGGAATTTCCATGAATAAAGTGTGCGAAGAAAAGCAGTTTGCAAATCATGAAGGAGCTGCCGAGTATGCGGATGAATTTGCAAAATTCGTAGCTGACGAGCACCTTAGTCCTAAGCAGGTGTATCATGCAGACGAAACTGCATTATTTTGGCGATGCACACCTATGAAAACCTAACAAAAGAAGATGAAGAAGACCCCACAGGATTCAAACAATCAAATGACACACCATCTTAAGGTGCTCAAACATTTAACATTTGTTTAATCTAAATTTAAAGCAGTCCATGGTATACTTTAGACACATGGGAAATGTATAATTAGTGGGTCAGTGGTGTGTTGATGAATTAACATGACATGACCACAGTTCGTCTGGCAAAACTGTTAATCCGGTTAGGCTTTGGAACCAAGAGTGCTGGAAAATCAGTGGTGTACCTCTATGTGTCATTCATTTGAATATGGAAAATATAATCTGAATAATGCACGCCCTCCAAAACCCTTCACCTCCACTTCTCCAGCACTTCCATGAGGATCAACTTCAGCATTATATATGTACATACAAGGAATGTTAGCTCACTCATTTTATATGTACTTTACTTTTCTATATATTTCTTACAATGAAAAACAAAATTTGAAGACTGCTTTTTTCTATCTCAACTGAAATAATTTTCTAGTAAGTCAACCATCAAATAAGGGTTAAACAGTGCTATGGGTCGACATGTACAGGCAGTAACCATGTGCAGTGATACATAAATACAGGCAGTGTGGGTGGCTAGCTGTGACACTGACACCTGATGCTGTCTAGGCAATGGGCTTTATGAAAACATGTTAAGTTGGGGAGGAGAAGTAGGCTGTTAAATGTACAGTACCTGTAAGAAAGAAAGTTAAACATTCTTGCAGTTAAATGAGTCAACTAAGTGAGCATTCACAGTAATAATAATAATAATAATAACAGACTTCCCCAAAACTTTTTTAAAGGGGAAGTAAATGTTTATAGTTGTGTTACTGGAGTGATAGTTTTTCATACATGGTGCTCTGACAAAAAAAAAAGTGAAATTGGAAAAAATGTAGCTTAGACATTGAAGCTTATTCTTTCATTGAAATGTGATCAAAGGGATTTTTTTTTTTTCTTTTTTCAAAGTGATAGAGATGGAAAGCAAAAAGGTGTTTTTAATAAATGTACTAGAAAAGTTGAGGTCCAGATAAATTTTTGGTCTGTCAAGGCTTTATTATGGCGGATGACCAACTACCTACCCTCATGTATCCAAGATATGGTTGTACTTTGTGTAATGAAGAAAATTGAGAAACATCATAAGCCAATATTCCTGTTTCATGATAAGAGAAGTGGACCAGGCAGTATGATACAGTGGTTAAATTGATGAGAACAACTATTGACGTTTGTGTAAATAAATTATACATTTCCCTTTTCCATAGCCAGAGGTTGAACCATTATGTGGCATTCATTTTTTCATTTCATTTCAAGCTAGAAGTTTCAGTTTTCTAAATTATTTCTTACATTTTTCATATGTATATATATATGTACGTGTGTGTGTGTGTATATGTGCGTATGTATGTGTATGTATATATGTATGTATATATATATATATATATATATATATATATATATATATATATATATATATATATATATATATATATATATATATTATCCCTGGGGATGGGGGTGAAAGAATACTTCCCACGCATTCCTCGCGTGTCTTAGAAGGCGACTAGAGGGGACGGGAGCGGGGGGCCAGAAATCCTCCCCTCCTTGTATTTTTTAACTTTCTAAAATGGGAAACAGAAGGAGTCATGCGGGGAGTGCTCATCCTCCTCGAAGGCTCAGACTGGGGTGTCTAAATGTATGTGGATGTAACCAAGATGTGAAAAAAGGAGAGATAGGTAGTATGTTTGAGGAAAGGAACCTGGATGTTTTGGCTCTGAGTGAAACGAAGCTCAAGGGTAAAGGGGAAGAGTGGTTTGGGAATGTCTTGGGAGTAAAGTCAGGGGTTAGTGAGAGGACAAGAGCAAGGGAAGGAGTAGCAGTACTCCTGAAACAGGAGTTGTGGGAGTATGTGACAGAATGTAAGAAAGTAAATTCTCGATTAATATGGGTAAAACTGAAAGTTGATGGAGAGAGATGGGTGATTATTGGTGCATATGCACCTGGGCATGAGAAGAAAGATCATGAGAGGCAAGTGTTTTGGGAGCAGCTGAATGAGTGTGTTAGTGGTTTTGATGCACGAGACCGGGTTATAGTGATGGGTGATTTGAATGCAAAGGTGAGTAATGTGGCAGTTGAGGGAATAATTGGTATACATGGGGTGTGCAGTGTTGTAAATGGAAATGGTGAAGAGCTTGTAGATTTATGTGCTGAAAAAGGACTGGTGATTGGGAATAGCTGGTTTAAAAAGCGAGATATACATAAGTATATGTATGTAAGTAGGAGAGATGGCCAGAGAGCGTTATTGGATTACGTGTTAATTGACAGGCGCGTGAAAGAGAGACTTTTGGATGTTAATGTGCTACGAGGTGCAACTGGAGGGATGTCTGATCATTATTTTGTGGAGGCTAAGGTGAAGATTTGTATGGGTTTTCAGAAAAGAAGAGTGAATGTTGGGGTGAAGAGGGTGGTGAGAGTAAGTGAGCTTGGGAAGGAGACTTGTGTGAGGAAGTACCAGGAGAGACTGAGTACAGAATGGAAAAAGGTGAGAACAATGGAAGTAAGGGGAGTGGGGGAGGAATGGGATGTATTTTGGGAATCAGTGATGGATTGCGCAAAAGATGCTTGTGGCATAAGAAGAGTGGGAGGTGGGTTGATTAGAAAGGGTAGTGAGTGATGGGATGAAGAAATGAGATTATTAGTGAAAGAGAAGAGAGAGGCATTTGGACGATTTTTGCAGGGAAAAAATGCAATTGAGTGGGAGATGTATAAAAGAAAGAGACAGGAGGTCAAGAGAAAGGTGCAAGAGGTGAAAAAGAGGGCAAATGAGAGTTGGGGTGAGAGAGTATCATTAAATTTTAGGGAGAATAAAAAGATGTTCTGGAAGGAGGTAAATAAAGTGCGTAAGACAAGGGAGCAAATGGGAACGTCAGTGAAGGGCGCAAATGGGGAGGTGATAACAAGTAGTGGTGATGTGAGAAGGAGATGGAGTGAGTATTTTGAAGGTTTGTTGAATGTGTTTGATGATAGAGTGGCAGATATAGGGTGTTTTGGTCGAGGTGGTGTGCAAAGTGAGAGGGTTAGGGAAAATGATTTGGTAAACAGAGAAGAGGTAGTAAAAGCTTTGCGGAAGATGAAAGCCGGCAAGGCAGCAGGTTTGGATGGTATTGCAGTGGAATTGATAAAAAAGGGGGTGACGGAATTATTGACTGGTTGGTAAGGTTATTTAATGTATGTATGACTCATGGTGAGGTGCCTGAGGATTGGCGGAATGCGTGCATAGTTCCATTGTACAAAGGCAAAGGGGATAAGAGTGAGTGCTCACATTACAGAGGTATAAGTCTGTTGAGTATTCATGTTAAATTATATGGGAGGGTATTGATTGAGAGGGTGAAGGCATGTAAAGAGCATCAGATTGAGGAAGAGCAGTGTGGTTTCAGAAGTGGTAGAGGATGTGTGGATCAGGTGTTTGCTTTGAAGAATGTATGTGAGAAATACATAGAAAAGCAAATGGATTTGTATGTAGCATTTATGGATCTGGAGAAGGCATATGATAGAGTTGATAGAGATGCTCTGTGGAAGGTATTAAGAATATATGGTGTGGGAGGCAAGTTGTTAGAAGCAGTGAAAAGTTTTTATCGAGGATGTAAGGCATGTGTACGTGTAGGAAGAGAGGAAAGTGATTGGTTCTCAGTGAATGTAGGTTTGCGGCAGGGGTGTGTGATGTCTCCATGGTTGTTTAATTTGTTTATGGATGGGCTTGTTAGGGAGGTGAATGCAAGAGTTTTGGAAAGAGGGGCAAGTATGAAGTCTGTTGTGGATGAGAGAGCTTGGGAAGTGAGTCAGTTGTTGTTCGCTGATGATACAGCGCTGGTGGCTGATTCATGTGAGAAACTGCAGAAGCTAGTGATTGAGTTTGGTAAAGTGTGTGAAAGAAGAAAGTTAAGAGTAAATGTGAATAAGAACAAGGTTATTAGGTACAGTAGGGTTGAGGGTCAAGTCAATTATCCACACACATTTAGGCACCCCAATCTGAGCCTTCGAGGAGGATGAGCACTCCCCGCGTGACTCCTTCTTCTGTTTACCATTTTAGAAAGTTAAAAAAAATACAAGGAAGTGCTAAATTTTTTGAGTGTGGCTTGTAGATTGTTACTTTGGCTTTTGTAAGTGTGATTGATGAGGCATATTTTGTAGATTTCTCAAGCCCACACTGACTTCTTTACCGACTTTTCTAGTTTTGAGTAAGGAGGTAAGTTTGAATGGAGAAAAACTGGAGGAAGTAAAGTGTTTTAGATATCTGGGAGTGGATCTGGCAGCGGATGGAACCATGGAAGCGGAAGTGAATCATAGGGTGGGGGAGGGGGCGAAAATCCTGGGAGCCTTGAAGAATGTGTGGAAGTCGAGAACATTATCTCGGAAAGCAAAAATGGGTATGTTTGAAGGAATAGTGGTTCCAACAATGTTGTATGGTTGCGAGGCGTGGGCTATGGATAGAGTTGTGCGCAGGAGGGTGGATGTGCTGGAAATGAGATGTTTGAGGACAATGTGTGGTGTGAGGTGGTTTGATCGAGTAAGTAATGTAAGGGTAAGAGAGATGTGTGGAAATAAAAAGGGCGTGGTTGAGAGAGCAGAAGAGAGTGTTTTGAAATGGTTTGGTTACATGGAGAGAATGAGTGAGGAAAGATTGACAAAGAGGATATATGTGTCAGAGGTGGAGGGAACGAGGAGAAATGGGAGACCAAATTGAAGGTGGAAAGATGGAGTGAAAAAGATTTTGAACGATTGGGGCCTGAACATGCAAGAGGGTGAAAGGCGTGCAAGGAATAAAGTGAATTGGAACGATGTGGTATACTGGGGTCAACGTGCTGTTAATGGATTGAATAAGGGCATGTGAATCGTCTGGGGTAAACTATGGAAAGTTTTGTGGGCCTGGATGTGGAAAGGGAGCTGTGGTTTCAGTGCATTATACATGACAGCTAGAGACTGAGTGTGAACGAATGTGGCCTTTGTTGTCTTTTCCTAGTGCTACCTCGCATGCATGCGGGGGGAGGGGTTGTCATTTCATGTGTGGTGGGGTGGTGACGGAATGAGTAAGGACAGACAGTATGAATTATGTACATGTGTATTTAGGTATATGTCTGTGTATGTATATATATGTATATGTTGAAATGTACAGGTATGTATATGTGTGTGTGTGGACTTGTATATACATGTGTATATGGGTGGGTTGGGCCATTCTTTCGTTTGTTTCCTAGTGCTACTTTGCTAACGCGGAAGACAGCGACAAAGTGTACTAAATAAAATACTCTCCTACCCTTTCATTACTTTCTCAATCAAACCACCTCACACCGCATACTGTCCTCAAACATTTCATTTCCAGCACATGCACCCTTCTCTGTACAACCCTATCTATATGGCATGACTTGCAACCACATTATATTGTTGAATCATACTTAATCGCTGTCTCATGCATCAGCGAGGTAGCGCAAGGAAACAGAAGAGGAATGCCCCAACCCACCCACATACACCCATACACGCATATATACATGAATATACTTTTCAATGTATACATAACATAAACATAGAAAGACATATACACACACACACAAACACACACACACACACACACATATATATATATGAGCTTGGGAAGGAGACTTGTGTGAGGAAGTACCAGGAGAGACTGAGTACAGAATGGAAAAAGGTGAGAACAATGGAAGTAAGGGGAGTGGGGGAGGAGTGGGATGTATTTAGGGAATCAGTGATGGATTGCGCAAAAGATGCTTGTGGCATGAGAAGAGTGGGAGGTGGGTTGATTAGAAAGGGTAGTGAGTGGTGGGATGAAGAAGTAAGATTATTAGTGAAAGAGAAGAGAGAGGCATTTGGACGATTTTTGCAGGGAAAAAATGCAATTGAGTGGGAGATGTATAAAAGAAAGAGACAGGAGGTCAAGAGAAAGGTGCAAGAGGTGAAAAAGAGGGCAAATGAGAGTTGGGGTGAGAGAGTATCATTAAATTTTAGGGAGAATAAAAAGATGTTCTGGAAGGAGGTAAATAAAGTGCGTAAGACAAGGGAGCAAATGGGAACTTCAGTGAAGGGCGCAAATGGGGAGGTGATAACAAGCAGTGGTGATGTGAGAAGGAGATGGAGTGAGTATTTTGAAGGTTTGTTGAATGTGTTTGATGATAGAGTGGCAGATATAGGGTGTTTTGGTCGAGGTGGTGTGCAAAGTGAGAGGGTTAGGGAAAATGATTTGGTAAACAGAGAAGAGGTAGTAAAAGCTTTGCGGAAGATGAAAGCCGGCAAGGCAGCAGGTTTGGATGGTATTGCAGTGGAATTTATTAAAAAAGGGGATGACTGTATTATTGACTGGTTGGTAAGGTTATTCAATGTATGTATGACTCATGGTGAGGTGCCTGAGGATTGGCAGAATGCATGCATAGTGCCATTATACAAAGGCAAAGGGGATAAGAGTGAGTGCTCACATTACGGAGGTATAAGTCTGTTGAGTATTCATGTTAAATTATATGGGAGGGTATTGATTGAGAGGGTGAAGGCATGTACAGAGCATCAGATTGGGGAAGAGCAGTGTGGTTTCAGAAGTGGTAGAGGATGTGTGGATCAGGTGTTTGCTTTGAAGAATGTATGTGAGAAATACTTAGAAAAGCAAATGGATTTGTATGTAGCATTTATGGATCTGGAGAAGGCATATGATAGAGTTGATAGAGATGCTCTGTGGAAGGTATTAAGAATATATGGTGTGGAAGCAAGTTGTTAGAAGCAGTGAAAAGTTTTTATCGAGGATGTAAGGCATGAGTACGTGTAGGAAGAGAGGAAAGTGATTGGTTCTCAGTGAATGTAGGTTTGCGGCAGGGGTGTGTGATGTCTCCATGGTTGTTTAATTTGTTTATGGATGGGGTCGTTAGGGAGGTAAATGCAAGAGTTTTGGAAAGAGGGGCAAGTATGAAGTCTGTTGGGGATGAGAGAGCTTGGGAAGTGAGTCAGTTGTTGTTCGCTGATGATACAGCACTGGTGGCTGATTCATGTGAGAAACTGCAGAAGCTGGTGACTGAGTTTGGTAAAGTGTGTGAAAGAAGAAAGTTAAGAGTAAATGTGAATAAGAGCAAGGTTATTAGGTACAGTATGGTTGAGGGTCAAGTCAATTGGGAGGTAAGTTAGAATGGAGAAAAACTGGAGGAAGTAAAGTGTTTTAGATATCTGGGAGTGGATCTGGCAGCGGATGGAACCATGGAAGCGGAAGTGGATCATAGGGTGGGGGAGGGGGCGAAAATCCTGGGAGCCTTGAAGAATGTATGGAAGTCAAGAACATTATCTCGGAAAGCAAAAATGGGTATGTTTGAAGGAATAGTGGTTCCAACAATGTTGTATGGTTGCGAGGCGTGGGCTATGGATAGAGTTGTGCGCAGGAGGATGGATGTGCTGGAAATGAGATGTTTGAGGACAATGTGTGGTGTGAGGTGGTTTGATCGAGTAAGTAACGTAAGGGTAAGAGAGATGTGTGGAAATAAAAAGAGCGTGGTTGAGAGAGCAGAAGAGGGTGTTTTGAAATGGTTTGGGCACATGGAGAGAATGAGTGAGGAAAGATTGACCAAGAGGATATATGTGTCAGAGGTGGAGGGAACGAGGAGAAGTGGGAGACCAAATTGGAGGTGGAAAGATGGAGTGAAAAAGATTTTGTGTGATCGGGGCCTGAACATGCAGGAGCGTGAAAGGAGGGCAAGGAATAGAGTGAATTGGATCGATGTGGTATACCGGGGTTGACGTGCTGTCTGTGGATTGAATCAGGGCATGTGAAGCGTCTGGGGTAAACCATGGAAAGGTGTGTAGGTATGTATATTTGCGTGTGTGGACATATGTATATACATGTGTATGGGGGTGGGTTGGGCCATTTCTTTCGTCTGTTTCCTTGCGCTACTTTGCAAACGCGGGAGACAGCGACAAAGCAAAAAAAAAATATATATATATATATATTTGCGGCAGGGGTGTGTGATGTCTCCATGGTTGTTTAATTTGTTTATGGATGGGGTTGTTAGGGAGGTAAATGCAAGAGTCTTGGAAAGAGGGGCAAGTATGAAGTCTGTTGGGGATGAGAGAGCTTGGGAAGTGAGTCAGTTGTTGTTCGCTGATGATACAGCGCTGGTGGCGGATTCATGTGAGAAACTGCAGAAGCTGGTGACGGAGTTTGGTAAAGTGTGTGGAAGAAGAAAGTTAAGAGTAAATGTGAATAAGAGCAAGGTTATTAGGTACAGTAGGGTTGAGGGTCAAGTCAATTGGGAGGTGAGTTTGAATGGAGAAAAACTGGAGGAAGTGAAGTGTTTTAGATATCTGGGAGTGGATCTGTCAGCGGATGGAACCATGGAAGCGGAAGTGGATCATAGGGTGGGGGAGGGGGCGAAAATTTTGGGAGCCTTGAAAAATGTGTGGAAGTCGAGAACATTATCCCGGAAAGCAAAAATGGGTATGTTTGAAGGAATAGTAGTTCCAACAATGTTGTATGGTTGCGAGGCGTGGGCTATGGATAGAGTTGTGCGCAGGAGGATGGATGTGCTGGAAATGAGATGTTTGAGGACAATGTGTGGTGTGAGGCGGTTTGATCGAGTAAGTAACGTAAGGGTAAGAGAGATGTGTGGAAATAAAAAGAGCGTGGTTGAGAGAGCAGAAGAGGGTGTTTTGAAATGGTTTGGGCACATGGAGAGAATGAGTGAGGAAAGATTGACCAAGAGGATATATGTGTCGGAGGTGGAGGGAACGAGGAGAAGAGGGAGACCAAATTGGAGGTGGAAAGATGGAGTGAAAAGGATTTTGTGTGATCGGGGCCTGAACATGCAGGAGGGTGAAAGGAGGGCAAGGAATAGAGTGAATTGGAGCGATGTGGTATACAGGGGTTGACGTGCTGTCAGTGGATTGAATCAAGGCATGTGAAGCGTCCGGGGTAAACCAAGGAAAGCTGTGTAGGTATGTATATTTGCGTGTGTGGACGTGTGTATGTACATGTGTATGGGGGGGGGGTTGGGCCATTTCTTTCGTCTGTTTCCTTGCGCTACCTCGCAAACGCGAGAGACAGCGACAAAGTATAAAAAAAAAAAAGAAAAAAAAAATATATATATATATATATATATATATATATATATATATATATATATATATATGCACATATTCATACTTGCTGCCTTCATCCATTCCTGTTGCCACCATGTAGCTAGGACGCCATTTGGTAAACAAATAGCGTCCTAGCTACGTCTCTTTGTTTTATATCAACCGACATATTTCTTTCTTGTATCTTCCCTGATGATGTGATTATTACATGAAAGTGCACTTGGGAACTTATCGTGTTTCGTTTTCCCCCTGGACTCATAGGAATGAGCTTGATCATGTGCAAAATTGTAATCCTTTCCAATACATATACATGTACATATTCATACTTGCTGCCTTCATCCATTCCCGTTGCCACCCCGCTACATATGAAATAGCATCAAACCCCCTCAGCCGGGTGAGGTAGCGTCAGGAAAAGACAAAAAAGGCCACATTCATTCACACTCAGTCTCTAGCTGTCATTTGTAATGCACCGAAACCACAGCTCCCTTTCCACATCCAGGCCCCACAGACCTTTCCAGTGTTTACCCCAGACACTTCACATGCCCTGGTTCAATCCATTGAAAGAACGTCAACCCTGGTATACCACATCATTCCAATTCACTCTATTCCTTGCATGCCTTTCACCCTCCTGTATGTTAAGGCCCTGATTGCTCAAAATCTTTTTTACTCCATCCCTCCTCACCTCCAATTTGGTCTCCTGCTTCTCCTTGTTCCCTCCACCTCTGCAACATATATCCTCTTTGCCAATCTTCCCTCACTCATTCTCTCCATGTGTCCAAACCATTTCAACATACCCTCTTCTGCTCTCTCAACCACACATTTTTTAATTGCCACACATCTCTCTTACCCTTTCATTACTTAATCAAACCACCTCACACTACATATTGTCCTCAAACATTTCATTTTCAACACATCCACCCTACTCCATACAACCCTATCTATAGCCAATGCCTCACAACCATATAACATTGTTAGAACCACTATTCCTACAAACATACCCATTTTTGCTTTCCAAGATAATGTTCTCACCTTCCACACATTTTCAATGCTCCCAGAACCTTTACTCCCTCCCCCATCCTGTGACTCATGCTTCCATAGTTCCATCCGCTGCTAAGGCCACTCCCAGATATCTAAAACACTTCACTTCCTCCAGTTTTTCAACATTCAAACTTACCTCCCAATTAACTTGTCCCTCAACCCTACTGACCTAATAACCTTGCTCTTATTCATATTTACTCTCAACTTTCTCCTTTCACACACTTTACCAAACTTAGTCACCAACCTCTGTAGTTTCTCACCCGAATCAGCCACCAGTGCTGTATCATCAGTGAACAACAACTCACTCACTTCCCAGGCTCTCTCATCCAAAACAGACTGCATACTTGCCCCTCTCTCCAAACTCTTGCATTCACCTCCCTAACCACCCCATCCATAAACAAATTATACAACCATGGGGACATCACACACCCCTGCCGCAAACTGACATTCACTGGGAACCAATCACCCTCCTCTCTTCCTACTCGTATACATGCCTTACATCCTTGGTAAAAACTTTTCACTGCTTCTAGCATCTTACCTCCCACACCATATACTCTGAAAACCTTCCATAAAGCATCTCTATGAACCCTACCATATGCCCTCTCCAGATCCATAAATGTTACATACAAATTCATCTGTTTTTCACAAAGCAAACATCTGATCCACACATCTTCGGCCACTTTCTGAAATGAAATCTTTGGGGACACTATGTGGTTGATTTCTGTTGTTCTTCTTTGCTATTGGTACAGTTGTGTTACTGCTAATTCATCTATCTCCAGTTTTACACATGGGGGAGTTGCAAGACAAGCTCAGTCCTTGAAGTGGAATATCTATTTATTTCTTCCAGTACATTTTCTGGGAAAAGCTCTAAACTAACAGGTCTTCAGGGTTTAGTAGTGCTGGAAGCCCCAACATGGGCCATATAACCTTGGTGCAGGAGACTCCTTCTGTAATGCTCCACCCTTTGGTTCATAACTCAGATTTTTGCAGGACCCACCCTCAAAGTCCTCTGGGTTTTTTAAACACTTCTTCAAACAGAGGTTTGGAGAATGTCTAACATGATCTTATATAAAGTGTTTGTCCTTCTATTAAATACAATACCATTCAGTCCCTCCTTGAAAAATCTGATGTCTTGGGCATGACTGAAGCCCTATGTTATGAGTTCCTCTCTAGGCTTTTACACAAGAATAAGGTTGGTAATACTACTGCCTCATATAAGAGTACCCCTAAACAACCCGTTTCTAGGCTTCAGCATTAACCTATAGGAGCATTTTTTGATAAACTCTCCAATCTTTCTGTGGGGACCAACTGCTTTTCCTCTGCAATCGAAGTGGGAGAGTAGGTAACAGTTAGTAGGCAGCCAATGACCAGGGAGGTATATTACCAGTACTACCTACCTGGGTATCAGAAGGGCTAGTGACAGCTGCTCAGAGAGCCAGCACTTCAATGGTTGTCAAGTTACACTCCTCTGACCCAAGTAGATGTCTTTTCTTTCAGACTCACTCATATGTAGAATACTGGCACTCTGTCCACAAACACACACTCTCTCCTTGTCATATGTAACACTCGACAACACTGCTCAGTCTTCATAACTCTAGATTTTCCTGTGGTTAGCACTATGGTCTGGCCCTGCCTTTTGGCAAAATGGTAAGAGCAGTAAATAGAAGCAGTCACTAGGAACATTGGGTAGGAGTCTCTGCAGACACTGTGCTAGAGTTGTCCTCTGCCAGCGGCCTGTTAAAGGTAAGGCACTAAAGGTTAAAATGCAGCACTGAGTTCACTAGTTATGGTGACTCTATTACCTTGGCCATCCCCTTCAAGGAGTTCCAACTGAAACAGGCATCAGAGATATAGATAGACAGACAGACAGACAGACAGACAGATAGATAGATAGATAGATAGATAGATAGACCTATTAATTGGGAGCTTTCTGAAATCTAGACCTTTTCATTTAACAGTTTTTTCTGAGTCTATCTCAATGTTTACACAATCTTTTTCCTTACAGACATGGGCTCCAAGAGAATTAGTGAATCATATATTACAGACATATAATTAAGTCAGGACTCTTCTCTTTGATGACAGCCTTTAATGGGTTAACATAAATCTTAAATCCTAGAATCAATGCTAAGAATGATATTAACAGATCTTAAAATAGCACTTTGTAATCAATGTGTAAAAGATATCACCAAGACAGCGTAATGCTTTCTGCCCAGCTAAACCTCTTTTAAAAGACTTTTGGACTTTATATATTACTGTGAGGAACAATAGCTGTGCTCCTTAAAGCCTTGGTAAGGAATATCTCTAAATGGTTTAAGAAACTACTCTTTTTCCTCAACCTGGGCTTTATGTTAAAACACATGATGTGAGGAAGTTAACATCTATCTTAAGTCTTAATCATGAACCTTTCTTTCTAAAAAAGAAAATCAAGAAAAAGCTATCTTTTGCACTCATTTACCACATTCTTCTGACGGTACTTTAGCTTATACATTGCTGATCTACCTTGTGTGGCTCTGGGGGATTCATCCTTCACAAAAGACATTCTAGTGTGCTACTAATTCACAACTGAAGATGCTTATTTCTGCCTTTGGGATAACTCTTCTTTTCCAAAAGATTATCCATAAACCCTCCTTTTTCATGTGGGTATACTTCCAAGCTTGCAGGACTGATTGTAGAGAGAAATCCTCAAAAATGTTTCTTTCAAAGGCAGTACCCACTGAACTCTTTTCTCGTGTTACATTTGCTTTACCTTACCTTCCTTGTCTCTACAACAATAAAGCAATCTTTATCAAGTGTAACCAATTTTGGTTTAATGCTTGTGATCTATGAATTCTGACCTCTGACTGGTTTGGAAGAAGTAGGTAAATGATGATATCACTGTGGCAGTCTCTGAATGGGAGGATATCACTGGATCGGGAAAGCCAGTGACTCTCCACCAGAAGGATCAAACATTCAAAGGTCCTTAACTTGATATATCTAAACAATATCACCTCAAAGAGATAAAGTTTCTGAACTTTTCAAAACCTTAAATTTTTGCATGCATTTAACATGTTCCCATGTGTCACATATTCTCTTCTCTCACCTTGGGTAACATGGCGACCTATAAGAGAACTATATGAAGATGGGGGTAATTCAGGAAATTAGCTTAAAACAAAATCTGGGTTATGAGACATCCTACCTTATATCAGTGCTGCCTTATGAAACTAAAAGTACTTGGACTGTAAAAAAGACTCACAGCAAGGGAAGACGATGGTGCCGTAGAAGGGTTACTGGTGGCAGCTGTAAAGGAAGTAACGAGACCACTACTGCTGCTATCAGGAGAGCCTGGGGTTGGAGCAGATGTAGGTGGGGCAAGAGGCACAGTGGGTACAAAAGGTGGGGGTAATGCCAAAAGACGTTTCCGATCCTCCATATACAGGTCAATCAATTGATCCAACTTAGATTCGATGTCATCAACCTAGAAGAAAATCAAAAGGTAATCATCTATTCTTCTGATAAGAAAATGTTTATCCTTTAAATGCAATGCAAACAATAATGTTAACATATGATGGCACAAACAAACAACAGCCAAGTACTTAACAGATTTTTTTTATTATACTTTGTCGTTGTCTCCCGTGTTAGCGAGGTAGCACAAGGAAACAGACGAAAGAATGGCCCAACCCACCCACATAAACATATATATACATACATGTCCACACATGCACATATACATACCTATACATCTCAATGTATATAATATATATATATATATATTTTTTTTTTTTTTTATACTTTGTCGCTGCCTCCCGCGTTTGCGAGGTAGCGCAAGGAAACAGACGAAAGAAATGGCCCAACCCCGCCCCATACACATGTATATACATACGTCCACACACGCAAATATACATACCTACACAGCTTTCCATGGTTTACCCCAGACGCTTCACATGCCTTGATTCAATCCACTGACAGCACGTCAACCCCGGTATACCACATCGCTCCAATTCACTCTATTCCTTGCCCTCCTTTCACCCTCCTGCATGTTCAGGCCCCGATCACACAAAATCTTTTTCACTCCATCTTTCCACCTCCAATTTGGTCTCCCTCTTCTCCTCGTTCCCTCCACCTCCGACACATATATCCTCTTGGTCAATCTTTCCTCACTCATTCTCTCCATGTGTCCAAACCACTTCAAAACACCCTCTTCTGCTCTCTCAACCACGCTCTTTTTATTTCCACACATCTCTCTTACCCTTACGTTACTCACTCGATCAAACCACCTCACACCACACATTGTCCTCAAACATCTCATTTCCAGCACCTCCATCCTCCTGCGCACAACTCTATCCATAGCCCACGCCTCGCAACCATACAACATTGTTGGAACCACTATTCCTTCAAACATACCCATTTTTGCTTTCCGAGATAATGTTCTCGACTTCCACACATTCTTCAAGGCCCCCAGAATTTTCGCCCCATCCCCCACCCTATGATCCACTTCCGCTTCCATGGTTCCATCCGCTGCCAGATCCACTCCCAGATATCTAAAACACTTCACTTCCTCCAGTTTTTCTCCATTCAAACTCACCTCCCAATTGACTTGACCCTCAACCCTACTGTACCTAATAACCTTGCTCTTATTCACATTTACTCTTAACTTTCTTCTTCCACACACTTTACCAAACTCAGTCACCAGCTTCTGCAGTTTCTCACATGAATCAGCCACCAGCGCTGTATCATCAGCGAACAACAACTGACTCACTTCCCAAGCTCTCTCATCCCCAACAGACTTCATACTTGCCCCTCTTTCCAAAACTCTTGCATTTACCTCCCTAACAACCCCATCCATAAACAAATTAAACAACCATGGAGACATCACACACCCCTGCCGCAAACCTACATTCACTGAGAACCAATCACTTTCCTCTCTTCCTACACGTACACATGCCTTACATCCTCGATAAAAACTTTTCACTGCTTCTAACAACTTTCCTCCCACACCATATATTCTTAATACCTTCCACAGAGCATCTCTATCAACTCTATCATATGCCTTCTCCAGATCCATAAATGCTACATACAAATCCATTTGCTTTTCTAAGTATTTCTCGCATACATTCTTCAAAGCAAACACCTGATCCACACATCCTCTACCACTTCTGAAACCACACTGCTCTTCCCCAATCTGATGCTCTGTACATGCCTTCACCCTCTCAATCAATACCCTCCCATATAATTTACCAGGAATACTCAACAAACTTATACCTCTGTAATTTGAGCACTCACTCTTATCCCCTTAGCCTTTGTACAATGGCACTATGCACGCATTCCGCCAATCCTCAGGCACCTCACCCTGAGTCATACATACATTAAATAACCTTACCAACCAGTCAACAATACAGTCACCCCCTTTTTTAATAAATTCCACTGCAATACCATCCAAACCTGCTGCCTTGCCGGCTTTCATCTTCCGCAAAGCTTTTACTACCTCTTCTCTGTTTACCAAATCATTTTCCCTAACCCTCTCACTTTGCACACCACCTCGACCAAAACACCCTATATCTGCCACTCTATCATCAAACACATTCAACAAACCTTCAAAATACTCACTCCATCTCCTTCTCACATCACCACTACTTGTTATCACCTCCCCATTTGCGCCCTTCACTGAAGTTCCCATTTGCTCCCTTGTCTTACGCACTTTATTTACCTCCTTCCAGAAACTCTTTTTATTCTCCCTAAAATTTAATGATATTCTCTCACCCCAACTCTCATTTGCCCTTTTTTTCACCTCTTGCACCTTTCTCTTGACCTCCTGTCTCTTTCTTTTATACATCTCCCACTCAATTGCATTTTTTCCCTGCAAAAATTGTCTAAATGCCTCTCTCTTCTCTTTCACTAATACTCTTACTTCTTCATCCCACCACTCACTACCCTTTCTAATCAACCCACCTCCCACTCTTCTCATGCCACAAGCATCTTTTGCGCAATCCATCACTGATTCCCTAAATACATCCCATTCCTCCCCCACTCCCCTTACTTCCATTGTTCTCACCTTTTTCCATTCTGTACTCAGTCTCTCCTGATACTTCCTCACACAAGTCTCCTTCCCAAGCTCACTTACTCTCACCACCCTCTTCACCCCAACATTCACTCTTCTTTTCTGAAAACCCATACAAATCTTCACCTTAGCCTCCACAAGATAATGATCAGACATCCCTCCAGTTGCACCTCTCAGCACATTAACATCCAAAAGTCTCTCTTTCGCGCGCCTGTCAATTAACACGTAATCCAATAACGCTCCCTGGCCATCTCTCCTACTTACATAAGTATACTTATATATATCTCGCTTTTTAAACCAGGTATTCCCAATCATCAGTCCTTTTTCAGCACATAAATCTACAAGCTCTTCACCATTTCCATTTACAACACTGAACACCCCATGTATACCAATTATTCCCTCAACTGCCACATTACTCACCTTTGCATTCAAATCACCCATCACTATAACCCGGTCTCGTGCATCAAAACCACTAACACACTCATTCAGCTGCTCCCAAAACACTTGCCTCTCATGATCTTTCTTCTCATGCCCAGGTGCATATGCACCAATAATCACCCATCTCTCTCCATCAACTTTCAGTTTTACCCATATTAATCGAGAATTTACTTTCTTACATTCTATCACATACTCCCACAACTCCTGTTTCAGGAGTATTGCTACTCCTTCCCTTGCTCTTGTCTTCTCACTAACCCCTGACTTTACTCCCAAGACATTCCCAAACCACTCTTCCCCTTTACCCTTGAGCTTCGTTTCACTCAGAGCCAAAACATCCAGGTTCCTTTCCTCAAACATACTACCTATCTCTCCTTTTTTCACATCTTGGTTACATCCACACACATTTAGGCACCCCAATCTGAGCCTTCGAGGAGGATGAGCACTCCCTGCGTGACTCCTTCTGTTTCCCAGTTTAGAAAGTTAAAAAAATACAAGGAGGGGAGGATTTCTGGCCCCCCACTCCCGTCCCCTCTAGTCGCTTTCTACGACATACATTAAATAACCTTACCAACCAGTCAACAATACAGTCACCCCCTTTCTCAAAAAATTCCACGACAATACCTTCCAAACCCATTGCATTGCCAGCTTTCATCTTCCGCAAAGCATTTAGTACCTCTTTTCTGTTTACCAAATCATTTTCCCTAACCCTCTCACTGTGCACACCACCTCGACCAAAACACCCTATATCTGCCACTCTATCAACAAGCACATTCAACAAACCTTCAAAATACTCACTCCATCTTCTTACATCACCACTACTTGTTACCACCTCCCCATTAGCACCCTTCACTGATGTTCTCATTTACTCCCTTGTCTTACGCACTTTATTTACGTCCTTCCGAAACATCTATCTATTCTTCCTAAAATTTAATGATAATCTCTCACCCCAACTCTCATTTGTCCTCTTTTTCACCTCTTGCACCTTTCTCTTGACCTCCTGCCTCTTTCTTTTATACATCTCCCACTCATTTGCATTATTTCCCTGCAAAAATCGTCCAAATGCCTCTCTCTTCTCTTTCACAAATAATCTTACTTCTTTATCCCACCACTCACTACCCTTTCTAATCTGCCCACCTCCCATGCTTCTTATGCCACAAGCATCTTTTACGCAAGCCATCACTGCTTCCCTAAATACATCCCATTCCTCCCCCACTTCCCATATGTCCTTTGTTCTCACCTTTTTCCATTCTGTACTCAGTCTCTCCTGGTACTTCCTCACACAAGTCTCCTTAATTTAATAGTAATATCCCACAAAATGTCACTGGGGATGTGGAGAGAATCAGAGGGGCTGATAAACCCTCATTAACATATCTCGTCTTCAAATACTGTAACATGGAAACTGAGAATATCAATAAAGATACATCAGTTGTAAAATAAAATCACATAATGCTTTAGTTTGATCATGTGGTTAATGAGGATATAAAAAAAGAGAGATGAAACCAAACTCAAAGAAGAGATATAATCCTGAAAACCACACATAACTAAATTATTTCTTTCGGAATGTAAAAAGAGATGTAGAGTTCAGAAGACATATTACATATTATTGTTATGGAAGGTTCTGTATAATTTACAATGAAAGGGTAGGAACATGGGTAAATCTAGCTTCAAATACACAGAGATAGAAAAAAAAAAGGAGTGTGGTTCAATAAAAGATGTCAAAAAGTAAAAGAGCTTTTGAATGTATTGTTGAGATCTGAAGATGTCACTATAGCCAATCAGCATTTAAGTGGTACAGGAGACCAAGGAATGAGTGTAGCTAGATAGAAGAGGGGAAGAGAGAAACTCCAAAAGAATAATACAGAGATGGAAACAGATAATCCAATTTTTTTCCATAAATTTATCAGAAATAAATTGTAAGTTCAAGAGCAGCTAATCAGGATAGGGATTTAAAAAGAAAAGTTGAGGAAACACAGAATATCAAACAAGGTAGGAATATAGAAAGTAAATCACTAAATACAGTAAGTTGGGCAATGAGAGACCATTATTGTCCAGATTTGGAGTTGAGGTTAGGATAGGCTCATTTGATTCTCTCTGACATTCGTTACCTAGGACCAGGTTGGTCAGTGCCATGTTCCTCCCATCTTCAACTCCATATAAGGACAATAATGATCTTGCATGGCCCAACTTTCAGTATCTAGTGATGGACTTTGTATATTCCTGCCTCATTTAATATTGTTGTTCTGTCTCCTCAACTTTAAGTTTTTCTATATTTCTGTTTCCATATTTTGTATCTAGACTGTAACCTATAGTACCCTTCATGATACACTGAAACAGTTTTGCATTTGGTATATTCCCATACGTTTATGTGCTATGGACTGTATTTTTTCTGAATGTTTCTTTTTCATATTTAGTTTGTGTATTACATATATCCTAGGTTTGTGATAGTTCTTTTCTTTTTTTTTGTAGGTTCACTGTTCGTTGTTGGCTGATGATACAGCACTGGCAGTTGATTCAGGTGAGAAACTGCAGAAGCTGGTGACTGAGTTTGGTAAAGTGTGTGAAAGAAGAAAGCTGAGAGCCAATGTCAACAGGGGGGTAAGTTTGAATGGAGAAAAACTGGAGGAAGTGAAGTGTTTTAAACATCTGGGAGTGGACTTGGCAGCAGATGGAACCATGGAAGTGGAAGTGAGTCACAGGGTGGGGGAGGGGGCGAAAGTTCTGAGAGCATTAAAAAATGTGTGGAAGGTATATATATATATATATATATATATATATATATATATATATATATATATATATATATATATTCTTTTATATATATATATATATATATTTTTTTTTTTTTTTTTTTTTTTTTTTTTTTATACTTTGTCGCTGTCTCCCGCGTTTGCGAGGTAGCGCAAGGAAACAGACGAAAGAAATGGCCCAACCCCCCCCCCCATACACATGTACATACACACGTCCACACACGCAAATATTCATACCTACACAGCTTTCCATGGTTTACCCCAGACGCTTCACATGCCTTGATTCAATCCACTGACAGCACGTCAACCCCTGTATACCACATCGCTCCAATTCACTCTATTCCTTGCCCTCCTTTCACCCTCCTGCATGTTCAGGCCCCGATCACACAAAATCCTTTTCACTCCATCTTTCCACCTCCAATTTGGTCTCCCTCTTCTCCTCGTTCCCTCCACCTCCGACACATATATCCTCTTGGTCAATCTTTCCTCACTCATTCTCTCCATGTGCCCAAACCACTTCAAAACACCCTCTTCTGCTCTCTCAACCACGCTCTTTTTATTTCCACACATCTCTCTTACCCTTACGTTACTTACTCGATCAAACCACCTCACACCACACATTGTCCTCAAACATCTCATTTCCAGCACATCCATCCTCCTACGCACAACTCTATCCATAGCCCACGCCTCGCAACCATACAACATTGTTGGAACTACTATTCCTTCAAACATACCCATTTTTGCTTTCCGGGATAATGTTCTCGACTTCCACACATTTTTCAAGGCTCCCAAAATTTTCGCCCCCTCCCCCACCCTATGATCCACTTCCGCTTCCATGGTTCCATCCGCTGACAGATCCACTCCCAGATATCTAAAACACTTCACTTCCTCCAGCCTCTCACCATTCAAACTCACCTCCCAATTGACTTGACCCTCAACCCTACTGTACCTAATAACCTTGCTCTTATTGACATTTACTCTTAACTTTCTTCTTCCACACACTTTACCAAACTCCGTCACCAGCTTCTGCAGTTTCTCACATGAATCCGCCACCAGCGCTGTATCATCAGCGAACAACAACTGACTCACTTCCCAAGCTCTCTCATCCCCAACAGACTTCATACTTGCCCCTCTTTCCAAAACTCTTGCATTTACCTCCCTAACAACCCCATCCATAAACAAATTAAACAACCATGGAGACATCACACACCCCTGCCGCAAACCTACATTCACTGAGAACCAATCACTTTCCTCTCTTCCTACACGTACACATGCCTTACATCCTCGATAAAAACTTTTCACTGCTTCTAACAACTTTCCTCCCACACCATATATTCTTAATACCTTCCACAGAGCATCTCTATCAACTCTATCATATGCCTTCTCCAGATCCATAAATGCTACATACAAATCCATTTGCTTTTCTAAGTATTTCTCACATACATTCTTCAAAGCAAACACCTGATCCACACATCCTCTACCACTTCTGAAACCACACTGCTCTTCCCCAATCTGATGCTCTGTACATGCCTTCACCCTCTCAATCAATACCCTCCCATATAATTTACCAGGAATACTCAACAAACTTATACCTCTGTAATTTGAGCACTCACTCTTATCCCCTTTGCCTTTGTACAATGGCACTATGCAAGCATTCCGCCAATCCTCAGGCACCTCACCTCATATATATATATATATATATATATATATATATATATATATATATATATATATATATTCTTTTATATATATATATATCTTTTCTTTTTCTTTTAAACTATTCGCCATTTCCCGCGTTAGCGAGGTAGCATTAGGAACAGAGGACTGGGCCTTTTTTGGAATATCCTCACCTGGCCCCCTCTGTTCCTTCTTTTGGAAAAAAAACAAAAAAAAAACGAGAGGGGAGGATTTCCAGCCCCCCGCTCCCTCCCCTGTTAGTCGCCTTCTACGACACGCAGGGAATACGTGAGAAGTATTCTTAATCCCCTATCCCCAGGGATAATATATATATATATATATATATATATATATATATATATATATATATATATATATATATATATATATATATATTTCATTTATTTTGTTTTGTCGCTGTCTCCCACGTTTCCGAGGTAGCGCAAGGAAACAGACGAAAGAAATGGCCCAACCCACCCCCATACACATGTATATACACACACATCCACACACACAAATATACATACCTATACATCTCAATGTACACATATATATACACACACAGACACATACATATATACCCATGCACACAATTCACACTGTCTGCCTTTATTTTATTTATTTATATATTTTGCTTTGTCGCTGTCTCCCACGTTTTATATATATATATATATATATATATATATATATATATATATATATATATATATATATTTTTTTTTTTTTTCTTCAAACTATTCGCCATTTCCCGCATTAGCGAGGTAGTGTTAAGAACAGAGGACTGGGCCTTTGAGGGAATACCCTCACCTGGCCCAATTCTCTGTTCCTTCTTTTGGAAAAAAAAAAAAAAAAAAAAAAAAAAAAAATAGGATAGGGGATTAAGAATGCATCCCACGTATTCCCTGCGTGTCGTAGAAGGCGACTAAAAGGGGAGGGAGCGGGGGGCTGGAAATCCTCCCCTCTCGTTTTTTTTTTTTTATATATATATATATATATATATATATATATATATATATATATATATATATATATATATATATATATATATATATGCAAGAGGTGAAAAAGAGGGCAAATGAGAGTTGGGGTGAGAGAGTATCATTAAATTTTAGGGAGAATAAAAAGAGGTTCTGGAAGGAGGTAAATAAAGTGCATAAGACAAGGGAGCAAATGGGAACTTCAGTGAAGGGCGCAAATGGGGAGGTGATAACAAGTAGTGGTGATGTGAGAAGGAGATGGAGTGAGTATTTTGAAGGTTTGTTGAATGTGTTTGATGATAGAGTGGCAGATATAGGGTGTTTTGGTCGAGGTGGTGTGCAAAGTGAGAGGGTTAGGGAAAATGATTTGGTAAACAGAGAAGAGGTAGTAAAAGCTTTGCGGAAGATGAAAGCCAGCAAGGCAGCAGGTTTGGATGGTATTGCAGTGGAATTTATTAAAAAAGGGGGTGACTGTATTATCGACTGGTTGGTAAGGTTATTTAATGTATGTATGACTCATGGTGAGGTGCCTGAGGATTGGCGGAATGCGTGCATAGTGCCATTGTACAAAGGCAAAGGGGATAAGAGTGAGTGCTCAAATTACAGAGGTATAAGTTTGTTGAGTATTCTTGGTAAATTATATGGGAGGGTATTGATTGAGAGGGTGAAGGCATGTACAGAGCATCAGATTGGGGAAGAGCAGTGTGGTTTCAGAAGTGGTAGAGGATGTGTGGATCAGGTGTTTGCTTTGAAGAATGTATGTGAGAAATACTTAGAAAAGCAAATGGATTTGTATGTAGCATTTATGGATCTGGAGAAGGCATATGATAGGGTTAATAGAGATGCTCTGTGGAAGGTATTAAGAATATATGGTGTGGGAGGCAAGTTGTTAGAAGCAGTGAAAAGTTTTTATCGAGGATGTAAGGCATGTGTATGTGTAGGAAGAGAGGAAAGTGATTGGTTCTCAGTGTATGTAGGTTTGCGGCAGGGGTGTGTGATGTCTCCATGGTTGTTTAATTTGTTTATGGATGGGGTTGTTAGGGAGGTGAATGCAAGAGTTTTGGAAAAAGGGGCAAGTATGAAGTCTGTTGGGGATGAGAGAGCTTGGGAAGTGAGTCAGTTGTTGTTCGCTGATGATACAGCGCTGGTGGCTGATTCATGTGAGAAACTGCAGAAGCTGGTGACTGAGTTTGGTAAATTGTGTGAAAGAAGAAAGTTAAGAGTAAATGTGAATAAGAGCAAGGTTATTAGGTACAGTAGGGTTGAGGGTCAAGTCAATTGGGAGGTAAGTTTGAATGGAGAAAAACTGGAGGAAGTAAAGTGTTTTAGATATCTGGGAGTGGATCTGGCAGCGGATGGAACCATGGAAGCGGAAGTGGATCATAGGGTGGGGGAGGGGGCGAAAATTCTGGGAGCCTTGAAGAATGTGTGGAAGTCGAGAACATTATCTCGGAAAGCAAAAATGGGTATGTTTGAAGGAATAGTGGTTCCAACAATGTTGTATGGTTGCGAGGCGTGGGCTATGGATAGAGTTGTGCGCAGGAGGATGGATGTGCTGGAAATGAGATGTTTGAGGACAATGTGTGGTGTGAGGTGGTTTGATTGAGTAAGTAACGTAAGGGTAAGAGAGATGTGTGGAAATAAAAAGAGCGTGGTTGAGAGAGCAGAAGAGGGCGTTTTGAAATGGTTTGGGCACATGGAGAGAATGAGTGAGGAAAGATTGACCAAGAGGATATATGTGTCGGAGGTGGAGGGAACGAGGAGAAGTGGAAGACCAAATTGGAGGTGGAAAGATGGAGTGAAAAAGATTTTGTGTGATCGGGGCTTAAACATGCAGGAGGGCGAAAGGAGGGCAAGGAATGGAGTGAGTTGGATCGATGTGGTATACCGGGGTTGACGTGCTGTCAGTGGATTGAATCAGGGCATGTGAAGCGACTGGGGTAAACCATGGAAAGCTGTGTAGGTATGTATATTTGCGTGTGTGGACGTATGTATATACATGTGTATGGGGGTGGGTTGGGCCATTTCTTTCGTCTGTTTCCTTGCGCTACCTCGCAAACGCGGGAGACAGCGGCAAAAAAAAAAAAATATATATATATATATATATATATATATATATATATATATATATATATATATATTTTTTTTTTTTCTACTTTGCTTCGTTGCTGTTTCCCGCGTTAGCAAGGTAGCGCAAGGAAACAGACGAAAGAATGGCCCAACCTACCCACATACACATGTATATACATACACGTCCACACACACAAAATATACATACCTATACATCTCAACGAATACATATATATACACACAGACATATACATATATACACATGTACATAACTCATACTGTCTGCCTTTATTCATTCCCATCGCCACCCTGCCACACATGAAATAACAACCCCCTCCCCCCTCATGTGCGCAAGGTAGTGCTAGGAAGACAAGAAAGGCCACATTCGTTCACGCTCAGTCTCTAGCTGTCATGTAATAATGCACCGAAACCACAGCTCCCTTTCCACATCCAGGCCCCACACAACTTTCCATGGTTTACCCCAGACGCTTCACATGCCCTGGTTCAATCCATTGACAGCACGTCAACCCCAGTATACCACATCATTCCAATTCACTCTATTCCTTGCACGCCTTTCACCCTCCTGCATGTTCAGGCCCCGATCACTCAAAGTCTTTTTCACTCCACCTTTCCACCTCCAATTTGGTCTCCCACTTCTCATTCCCTCCACCTCTGACACATATATCCTCTCTGTCAATCTTTCCTCACTCATTCTCTCCATGTGACCAAACCATTTCAAAACACCCTCTTCTGCTCTCTCAACCACACTCTTTTTATTACCACACATCTCTCTTACCCTTTCATTACTTACTCGATCAAATCATCACACACCACATATTGTCCTCAAAAATCTCATTTCCAGCACATCCACCCTCCTCCACACAACTCAATCTATAGCCCACGCCTCGTAACAACATATCATTGTTGGAAGCACTATTCCTCAAACATACCCATTTTTGCTTTCCAAGATAACGTTCTCGACTTCCACACATTCTTCAACGCTCCCAGAACTTTCGCCCCCTGACTTCCACTCATTCTTCAACACTCCCAGAACTTTCGCCCCCTCCCCCACCCTATGATTCACTTCTGCTTCCATGGTTCCATCCGCTACCAAATCCACTCCCAGATATCTAAAACACTTCACTTCCTCCAGTTCTTCTCCACTCAAACTTACCTCCCAATTGACTTGTCACTCAACCCTACTGTACCTAATAACCTTGCTCTTATTCACATTTACTCCTAGCTTTCTTCTTTCACACACTTTACTGAACTCAGTCACCAGCTTCTGCAGTTTCTCACCCGAATCAGCCACCAGCGCTGTATCATCAGTGAACAACAACTGACTCACTTCCCAAGCTCTCTCATCCACATAACCTATATTATTTGCTTTGTTGCTGTCTCCCACATTAGCAGGGTAGTGCAAGGAAACAGACAAAAGAATGGCCCCACCCACCCTCATACACATGAATATACGTACACGTCCACACACGCAAATATACATACCTATACATCTTAATGTATACATATATATACACACACAGACATATACATATATATACATGTAAATAATTCATACTGTCTGCCTTTATTGATTCCCATCGCCACCCCGCCACACATTAAATAACAATCCCCTCCCCCCGCATGTGCGTGAGGTAACGCTAGGAAAAGACAATAAAGGCCACATTCATTTACACTCAGTCTCTAGCTGCCACGTATAATACACAGAAACCACAGCTCCCTTTCCACATCCAAGCCCCACAGAACTTTCCATGGTTTACCCAAGACGCTTCACATGCCCTGGTTCAATCCATTGACAGCATGTCGACCCTGGTATACCACATCGTTCCAATTCACTCTATTCCTTGCAAGCTTTTCACCCTCTTGCATGTTCAGGCCCCGATCACTCAAAATCTTTTTCACTCCATCTTTCCACCTCCAATTTGGTTTCCCACTTCTCCTCGTTCCTTCCACCTCTGACACATATATCCTCTTTATCAATGTCTCCTCACTCATTCTCTCCATATCCCTACACTATTTCAATGCACCCTTTTCTGCTCTCTCAACCATTATCTTTTTATTTCCACACATCTCTCTCACCCTTTCATTACTTACTCAATCAGACCACCTCACACCACATACTGTCCTCAAACATTTCATTTCCAACACATCCACCCTCCTCCGTACAACCCTATCTATAGTCCATGTGTTCTTATGTGGGTTGCGTCTTTTTTCCGTCTTTTCCTGGCACTAGTGCAGGCAACAGCCCATTGCAATCAGGCATAAAAAAGTGCATGTGCCTGTGTTTATGTGTGTGTGTAAGTGTGTGTTGAGGGAAGAAATAAAGACATGAAAACAAACAAAAAACAGACGAAGTAAAAGTTGAAATAAAAAGAAAATCCTAGTTGATGACAGGTGACCACCATCTTGTTTGTGGATCATTCAATGATGCTAGCAGAGAGGAAAGAGGAACTGAAGTAGGTGAATGAGCTATATGGTGTGAAAAGGAAGAAAATTGAAGGAAATGGTCAGTAAGTGTAAAGTGATTCTTTTTGAAAGGAAAAGGTGAAGTAGTAAGCTTTTCGATACCAAACAATAAATGAAGATAGGAAACTGAAGCATATGATTAGGATGGGTGTTGAACTCATGAAAAACTGTTGAAAGAGATTAACCCAGTGGCTTAGTCTCTTAGTCCTTTCAACAATCCTCCACCCTTACACTAAACCAATATATCTGTAAATCCTTCTTGACCGTCCTCTTACTCTTGAGAGAGGTCTCTGGTAACCTTGGTCCTGCATTTTATGAAGAACTTTTATACTGTCACCCCTTGCCCTTCTCAATCATGTGATGCATAACTTTTCTTTGTAGCTCATCTCTCTTTATTTAGGTACCATCTTGAATGCTCTTTTCATGACCCTCTCAGTCATATCTTTGTACTTCTTCAAGGATGGTGACCAGACCTGACAAGCATAATCCATCTCTGGTTTAACATATGTTATGAACAACTTAACATTTCTCCTTCCATACACTTGAATGTAATTCCAAAACTTACCACCATACAATTTACTTCTTTCAAAATTCTCGTGATGTGTACTTTTGGTAAAATATTAGTCACTGTGTTCACCCTATATCTCTTTCATACATCATTTAATATAGCTATTTCCCAGTAGGTGGTATTTGCACATGGGCCTCTTTCACTGAGTCCAATCCTCATTACCTTGCTCTTACTTGGACTGAATCTCATCATCCAATGATCAAACCATCTTTGGATTTTGTCCAGGTCCTCCAGCAAGCAGATGTACTTATTGTTATTTCTTATTTCTTTCATACATTGGCATCATCCATAAGAATGTTTTATGTGAATCTAGCCCTTTAGGTAAGTCAGTGACACAACAGGAATAGCACTTGCCCCAAGACCAAGCCATGTGAAATAACACATTTTGAGAATGCCCCTGCTGCTTACATCCTTTGTTTCCTTCAACACAGATAAATTTACTGGAGAAGTTTTTTCCCTTACTCCTAATTGTAGTTCTAGCATTTCAATCAAACTCTGATGGGATACAATATTAAAGGCTGTCTGAAAGTTTAGGAACACAGTCTACCCATCCATATTTCTAATCTGAGACAGAGCTCAGTCTGTCATAAAAATATAGGTTCATGATGCATGACTGCTTTACCCTGAAACTAAACTGTCTCCCAGGTAAGCAGTTTATTTTTTGCAGGTAGTCATTCATATGTCTTCTGATTTCCATTTCCACCATTACACAAAACACACTCATAAATGACATAGCTGCATTTCAGTGAAAATTTTTGTCTTTTTCTTTTTTATATTGGCACAATTAAACTCTTTCACATCTTTGGAACTACCCTTTCCTGCAAATGTCCAGCTGAACAGTACTTTATGAAGCCTTTTCAGTGCACATAAGGTGAAGACTTCATCAAATTCATGAACCTTATATTGGTCAAATTGTTTTGACAGCATGATTAAATATATTTATTATTTTTTTATTATACTTTATCGCTGTCTCCCGCGTTTGCGAGGTAGCGCAAGGAAACAGACGAAAGAAATGGCCCAACCCCCCCCCCCCACACATGTATATACATACGTCCACACACGCAAATATACATACCTACACAGCTTTCCATGGTTTACCCCAGACGCTTCACATGCCTTGATTCAATCCACTGACAGCACGTCAACCCCGATATACCACATCGCTCCAATTCACTCTATTCCTTGCCCTCCTTTCACCCTCCTGCATGTTCAGGCCCCGATCACACAAAATCTTTTTCACTCCATCTTTCCACCTCCAATTTGGTCTCCCTCTTCTCCTCGTTCCCTTCACCTCCGACACATATATCCTCTTGGTCAATCTTTCCTCACTCATTCTCTCCATGTGCCCAAACCACTTCAAAACACCCTCTTCTGCTCTCTCAACCACGCTCTTTTTATTTCCACACATCTCTCTTACCCTTACGTTACTCACTCGATCAAACCACCTCACACCACACATTGTCCTCAAACATCTCATTTCCAGCACATCCATCCTCCTGCGCACAACTCTATCCATAGCCCACGCCTCGCAACCATACAACATTGTTGGAACCACTATTCCTTCAAACATACCCTCTCCCACATTTCTAATACCTATGTAGTATTATCCTCCAATGTGAAAACACTTAAATCTATTTAGCTCCTCATATGTCTTCATGTTCATGAACAGTTCTTCCTAATGAGTGCCTTAGCCAGATTAGTTGATCTTTAATCATTAGTTTGTTTCTGAAGAACTTATGGAGAAGTTTTGCATTGTCTTTCACTTTGTCCATCATGCTCTTTCCAAACCTTTTTTGCTCTGCCCTCCTTACCTTACAGCACTCATTTCTTGCTCTTCTGTATCTTTCTATTCCTGGCTGGCTGAAATGATATTTTCCACAGTACATCCCTGAACTCACTCACAACTTTGACATTTCATGTTGAAACATGCCTCTCTCTGTTCCACTAGCCCAAAACTTTCTATAGAAATGGTTTATACTATTGTTGCAGAGCTCCCTTTCCTAGTCTACAAGTGTCTGAGGTGTTGCTGGAGCGAGACGGAATGGAGTAACTCCTGCCATATCACAGGTAATGCAGACAATATCTAATGGAAACACAAACATAAAGAATGGTGTTGAGGGCTCTGGACAATGGTGGAGTAGAATAGGGTGGAGTTAGGGTTACTGGGATAAAAGAAATAAAGGGGGAACTAGTTACCTGATTCAACGACTATTACCATATCACAGGTAATACTATGTTATTCAATGAAAACTTACTGAAAAAAGTGGTAATGAGGGCTTTAGGTGGTGGCAAAGTGGAACTGAGTAGAGTGAGGGGTTATTGGGAGGGACAGGAAGGTTGTCTATGTCAAAACTCTGAATTGTCTGTTTCAAAAATTATTGCCAAATCACAGGTAATGCAGAGGTTACATAGCCCTTCATAGCCTTGGATCTTCTAACTGTAACAGTAGCAAGGGATTAAGCCTAAAATATCCTTCAGCCCTTCAGCATTCCCTTCTATGAAAAGTGTTAAGCTGTATTCGTCTGCCTTGAACCCTGGAGCAGTCCTTTCTTCCTTGCTAATCAATGTCCTTGTTGTCATTAATCTTCAAACTAAGCCAGTCTCATCCATATCAAGTACTTACTATCAAGCTGTAACCCTCTTCATCACTAATTTTCTTGAAATACACAGTTGATAACCACAATTTCCTCCTCATCATTAAACATCATAAGCATCTCAAATTTCACCTGAAAAGATAGGTTTACTCCTGCATTTCCTTGAGTATCTTACCATTCCTTGCTGACACTCACTGCACTTACCTTCCAGGCAGTAAATAATGGGGTAACAGATACAGCAGCATACTTAAGCAGTAGTGTGCATCGGGTGATCTTTAGTTTACAAGCAGACTGCCAGTGGGTGGGATATGAACATATTTTGCCAGGTGGTAAAATATCAATAAAATAGTCATTTTGCCATATTATCAAGATAAGCATGATAAGTACAAGAATACCTGAAGTGTCCTGACATATTCCATTATTAACCCTTACACAATGGAGCCCAAAAAAGTTGATGGAGCTCTAATAAGGGTATAAGAATAGAGAAAAAAGAAGTCATCAGTTAACTGGAAATAAAGAAAAGTTAAAAAAAAAGACAGATTTAACTTATTTGGTGCTTAGAAAATATTCAAACCTCATGCATCATCCAGATGGTGCTCTGGCTTGTTTCACTGCTAACAGGACAGATTCTGTCACCTCAAGCACCCTGACCACTAACATACTTTGTCACTAATTGCACACTTGTTTTCATTTCATAATAACTACTTCACACATTTGGAGACTGAAATATGATACATAATGAATAAAAAATAATGAGTATGTAAAATGTTTCATTATACAACATATGACTAATTCCTTAAATTTCAGATGCATCACTCATTATAATGTTTTACTAACAAAATTATCAGATATATACATTATTCACAATCTTATAGATAACATTACTACTTGCTGTAGAATGTGTCAGTAACATGTCACTGAATGTGGCTATCTCTGAAACAGTTTTCAAGGCACTCTATATACCAACGAAGGGTGTCTTTCCTTCTCTGGTCACTAAGAACCTTCTTGTGTTTCTTAAACAATTCTCTTGTTGACAAGTTCAATAAAGTGGATAGCCTAAACAGCATTATGTGGATGTCATGCCAACATGTCCAGCATGTATTAAAGAAGTCCTAACCCACAACTTTCCAAAATCTGGTGCACTATCTTCTTACTATACTTCCTGAGATTTGGTTTACAACCATTTTTCACTAAACATATCTATAAGAGTTCAACAAAGTAATATTCAACAAGTGAAAAAATAATTTACAGTACCATTTTACGAATTTTTTCAAACAATCCACTGATCTTATTTGCATGTCTGCTTTGTCCACCAAATGTACATTCTGAAAGTAATCATCTAATGTGTCTGGCTTCATAATCATAATCTTTTCGGTGTGTCCTACTTTCTCACATTTATCTTATTCATTATACTTAATCCTGTTTCCCGCATCAGCAAGGTAGTGTCAGGAAACAGACAAAGGATGGCCCATCCACACATATACACATATATATACACAAATGCCCATACATGCACATATGCATATCAACATATACATACACATACATACACAGACATATACATATATACACATGTTCATATTCATACTTGCTTCCCTTCATCAATTCCCGGCGCTACCCCTGCCTCACAGGAAACAGCATTCACTACCCCCAGCTTCAGCGAGGTAGCACCAGGAAAACAGACAAAAAAAAAAAAAGGCCACATTTCTTCACACTCAGTCTCTTGCTGTCATGTATAATGCACCAAAACCACAGCTCCCTATCCACATCCAGGCCCCACAGACCTTTCCATGGTTTATCCTAGATGCTTCACATGTTAACCATATTTCCATAATGTATTGCTGAGAGCATATAGATATCCCTATTCATCATACCACTTTGATTCCAGAATACTGTCTCTGTGCATGGTATGAGTGTTATCTGGCTTTGAATTTTAAGAAGAAATTGGTGTGTTTCCTATTAGATCTAACTGTACCACAAGTGGCAGGTGCTTACGTAATGCTGGGGTCTTTCCCAAATATTTGTTCATCAATTTCCTTGCACTGGACAAGAAATTTCAAAAGTAGCACCATGTCTGTGCTCTTACCAGTATGTACAATCATGTCTAAACTATACTGTACCAGTCTCATAATCATATGATATAAAGATCTGAACTTCATGTCTCTTGCTAAGAATATATTGCTTGATGATAAGCCTACAAAGAAGCAAAGATTCATCAATAATAAGCTATTCAGACTGGCTGAATACCTCTGAAATTTTGTTTTTTAGGTAGTTAACACATGCTTTACCTTATAATATATATATAAGCATCATTACTCTCAACAAAATGTAAGACTCTTTAAAGTAAAAGAAATTGATCTCTACTAACAAATTTGCCAAACACATTTGCTTGAGTCAGAGGGTCTTATGACCAATATTCTTCACAAATGTATTTCTTCATATGTGGCATCAATAATAGTGATGCAAGGAAAACAAACATCTTATTACTGGTGGTGTCTTTCCAGCTGATGTGAGCATCAGTATCCCAGGTTCAAATAAGCATAATATTTGTTTTGTCTCACTCAACATTTGGTTTATGACTGTATCTTCAAAAAACATTTGAAAAAATCCACATTCATTACTTTCCTTTGTAACATTACAATTATCACTTATCCTTACATAAGAATGATTAAACTGATCCACTGTGGGGATAGATTGTCCATAACCAACCTAGTAGGGTGTGGTAGTGGTGTAGGCTTTAGCCTGGTGGTATCTATCTGTTCCTCTGAGGCTGAAAGCCATGCTACATCAACAAGATCATTGTCATCACTTTCCTCACTTGTAATGGGTGTTCTTCCTGTGAGTTCTTTATCATTTTCCAAAGTACTTTCCCCTAATGACACTACTTCAATAACTGCCAGCTCATCATCCCAGAGAATAACAGTAACATTTTGCAGAGTAGCAAGCTACTTACCATTTGCAGTGGGAGGGGTCACAATGTTCTGAAATGGTGGCATCTGGGCAATTGATACCTCAACAATTTCTTGAGTGGACCAGAGCTGCTTGTGACTTGAGCTATTTAGATATATGTCTCCCCTCACTTGTTCTAGAATATCCCACTTTTATTTCTTCTAAATCATATTCAAAGTCTAGAATATTCCATTCTATCTATTCATCTATATCTCTGATGCTCATTCCCTACAGGAACTCCCAGCAATGAGGTAGACATGGGAAAAGAGTATCCACTTATCAATGTCCATGTATGCCTCCCTTGAATACACCATTCCACACTTTTTCCCTGATTTCTCTCCCTCCAGTACTCTTCCACTTTCCTCATGTCATAGGTAGTCTTCCTTTCAGTACCAAACCCTCTAATTGTACTATCATACACTCTCATTGCAAACACCCTGTCCTGCAATCTTTCCACATGCCTACACCTCAAAGTATTACGTTTCACCCACTGTACCACTCCACAATTCATTCCATTTCACTCTTATACATCTCATCATTTTCTTTATCCCATCTCGTCATAGCGCATGCTCCTCTCAAATAACTCATTTCCACAGCCTGTATTCTTGACTTCTGTGACTCATTTCCTCCATATCATAATCAGGATCAGTTTCCTATTTTGACCAAAAGTAAGTTCTTCATGTAATGATAATGGTTCAACATCTTTAATGCCCTGGAGACAATCACTAATTGCTGGACAGAGTGCACATTGCTGAACCAGAAGGTTGCAGAAAGTAACAAGTGCACATGCTTAAGAGGGACAGGGTCATACCCTTCTCCTCTGTGTTATATGGGTAACTGTCACAGCAAGATCTTTTTCTAATGCTAATTATAGTTCCTAGTAATGTGAGGGATCTCTGGAGAAAAAAAAAAGAAAAAGAAAATAAAAATAAAAAATAAAAAAATAAAAACACGCTTTCAAATTCATATGATGGTGGAAAGTGGTGACACATAAAAGCATGGTTGCAGTAGCCATGATGAAAATTTAAAATTATGTATGCACAAGTACGGTTGAAAAAAAATTATCTTATAAATTTACAGTATTAAGAAAAAAAGATTTTATACATTGATGATAAGAAGGTAAAAAAAAAATTCCTTTTTTCAGATTAGCTGTGAGTACAATGCATACATGCATAGGCCCAATATGTGTGTTCATCGTCAAGTGCAAAATGCTGCAAGTCAGGATGTGGGTGAATACCAGAAGTGTGGCAATACAGTGTATATGACTTTATGGGGTAAGTAAAGAACAAATGTAAGTACCTTTCATGCACAGATTCATGTCATTTATTTCTTTCAAGATTAGAGTCAAACTGAGGCCTCCTTTCACTGTGTCCCATTTTCATTACTTTGCCTTTATTGAGACTTAAATCCATTAACCAAGTATCTGAACAGCTCTAAAGCATGTAATTCTCTTTGCATGATGATGCAATCCTATTAATCCAATATTTCTCATATGATTTGAGCATCATCCACAAGAACATCCAATATTCTATTTATTTATTTTGCTTTGTTGCTGTCTCCCGTGTTAGCGAGGTAGCGCAAGGAAACAGATGAAAGAATGGCCTAACCCACCCACATACACATGTATATACATACACATCCACACACGCAAATATACATACCTATACATCTCAATGTATACATATATATACACACACAGACTTATACATATATACACATGTACATAATTCATACTGTCTGCCTTTATTTATTCCCATTGCCACCTCGCCACACATGTAATAACATCCCCCTCCCCCCTCATGTGTGTGAGGTAGCGCTAGGAAAAGACAACAAAGGCCCCATTCGTTCACACTCAGTCTCTAGCTGTCATGCAATAATGCACTGAAACCACAGTTCCCTTTCCACATCCAGGCCCCACAGAACTTTCCACGGTTTACCCAAGACGCTTCACATGCCCTGGTTCAATCCATTGACAGCACGTCAACCCTGGTATACCACATCGTTCCAATTCACTCTATTCCTTGCACACCTTTCACCCTCCTGCATGTTCAGGCCCCGATCACTCAAAATCTTTTTCACTCCATCTTTCCACCTCCAATTTGGTCTCCCACTTCTCCTCGTTCCCTCCACCTTCTGACATATATCCTCTTGGTCAATCTTTCCTCACTCATTCTCTCCATGTGACCAAACCATTTCCAAACACCCTCTTCTGCTCTCTCAACCACACTCTTTTTATTCCCACACATCTCTCTTACCCTTACATTACTTACTCGATCAAACCACCTCATACAACATACTCGATCAAACCACCTCACACCACATATTGTCCTCAAACATCTCATTTCCAGCACATCCACCCTCCTGCGCACAACTCTATCCATAGCCCACGCCTCGCAACCATACAACATTGTTGGAACCACTATTCCTTCAAACATACCCATTTTTGCTTTCCGAGATAATGTTCTCGACTTCCAAACATTCTTCAAGGCTCCCAGAATTTTCGCCCCCTCCCCCACCCTAAGATTCACTTCCGCTTCCATGGTTCCATCCGCTGCCAGATCCACTCCCAGATATCTAAAACACTTTACTTTCTCCAGTTTTTCTCCATTCAAACTTACCTCCCAATTGACTTGACCCTCAATCCTACTGTACCTAATAACCTTGCTCTTATTCACATTTACTCTTAACTTTCTTCTTTCACACACTTTACCAAACTCAGTCACCAGCTTCTGTAGTTTCTCACATGAATCAGCCACCAGCGCTGTATCATCAGCGAACAACAACTGACTCACTTCCCAAGCTCTCTCATCCACAACAGACTGCATACTTGCCCCTCTTTCCAAAACTCTTGCATTCACCTCCCTAACAACCCCATCCATAAACAAATTAAACAACCATGGAGACATCACACTCCCCTGCCTGCAAACTTACATTCACTGAGAACCAATCACTTTCCTCTCTTCCTACACGTACACATGCCTTACATCCTCGATAAAAACTTTTCACTGCTTCTAACAACTTGCCTCCCACACCATATATTTTTGATACCTTCCACAGAGCATCTCTATCAACTCTATCATATGCCTTCTCCAGATCCATAAATGCTACATACAAATCCATTTGCTTTTCTAAGTATTTCTCACATACATTCTTCAAAGCAAACACCTGATCCACACATCCTCTACCATTTCTGAAACCACACTGCTCTTCCCCAATCTGATGCTCTTCACCCTCTCAATCAATACCCTCCCATACAACTTACCAGGAATACTCAACAAACTTATACGTCTGTAATTTGAGCACTCACTCTTATCCCCTTTGCCTTTGTACAATGGCACTATGCAAGCATTCTGCCAATCCTCAGGCACCTCACCATGAATCATACATACATTAAATAACCTTACCAACCAGTCAACAATACAGTCACCCCCTTTTTTAATAGATTCCACTGCAATACCATCCAAACCTGCTGCCTTGCTGGCTTTCATCTTCCGCAAAGCTTTTACTACCTCTTCTCTGTTTACCAAATCATTTTCCCTGACCCTCTCACTTTGCACACCACCTCGACCAAAACACCCTATATCTGCCACTCTATCATCAAACACATTCAACAAACCTTCAAAATACTCACTCCATCTCCTTCTCACATCACCACTACTTGTTATCACCTCCCTATTAGCCCCCTTCACTGAAGTTCCCATTCGCTCCCTTGTCTTACGCACTTTATTTACCTCCTTCCAAAACATCTTTTTATTCTCCCTAAAATTTAATGATACTCTCTCACCTCAACTCTCATTTGCCCTCTTTTTCACCTCTTGCATCTTTCTCTTGACCTCCTGCCTCTTTCTTTTATACATCTCCCAGTAATTTGCATTTTTCTTCCAGCAAAAATCGTCCAAAAAGCATATCCAAATACAGTATAATTCTTGTTCTGAAAAGTTATTTACAAAACATGTGTATGAATAAAAGCAACTATCAGACCAAACTCTGTGGGAAGCTGCTGATTACTCCAGATCACTTAAAAAATGTACCTCTAACATGTATTGTCTATTCCCAAATTGCTCAGATGATTTTTGATACACCAAAGAAGTTCCCCTTATACCTGAAAATCCACTTTCTACACTGCAATCATCTAAGCAAGCTTAATAAAATGACATTGAGATATGTCTGCAATGAAATTGCTCTGAAAATTCCATATGAAACTCAAAACATTAAAGTCTTAAATATTACTGGAATTGACAATACTTGATACTTCAATAATACACCTGAATTTTCATAAATTTTTCAAAACTTTTCAGTTTTTTAAATCAAAATCAAAGATATGCATGTGCTCTCAAATCTCTAATTAGTGTGCTTTAACATGTATTGAAAAATTCTTAAAATTACATATCACCTTCCTCTCTGACTTTCAAAATGGTCCTCAGGTCATCTACATATTCTCCTTCCTTCTGAAACTTTCTCAACTTACCTGTCTTTCTACCTTAACTATCTAGAAGCCAAGCAGATCTTGGACTCGTACACATCTTTTGCTTTGGAACCCTGCTTCCCCAAAATCTGGTCCAGTCTGGGGATTAAAGGAAACAAAATTACAAAAGAACCTGAGATGAGACTATATCAAGAGATACTTTATGTGCTTAAAACTAAATACAAATTCAAGTCCCAACTTCTCAATAAATGAAACAGTATTTGAAACCCTCATGCAAAACTTTGACACAACTGATGTTATTTCTAAAACTGCCACTGATAGACTATTTCAGTAATTGCACAAGGAATAATACCTACAATGTGTCAACCACAATCAAACAATAATACAAATAGAGAGATGCATCAATTTTTCTGTGTTTGCTTGCTGTTTCACACTTTAGCGAGTGACCACCAGGTTGAAAAAAAGCTTCATTTGCTCACATCCACTCTTTAGTGTCATGTATGATTAACCGCAACAAGAGTGCACAGTGTACTATCTACAACCAAGCCTACACACCCACTGCATGGTTTCCCTTGACTGCTTTTTATGCCCTAGCTCAGGCCACTGACAGCATTTTCCTTCCCAACAGCAACAAAATTCCCAATTACTCTATCCCATACATGCCCCTTACCCTCTTCAATGTTACTTCAATCCCCTAAGTCAAAATAGTGTCAGCATACCCTATTTAGCTCTCTCAGGCAAACTCAGTACATTACCACAAATCTATCTAACACTCTCATTCCTTACATGATTGACCCTCCTCAAGCATTTCATTACCAATAAATCTACCCTATTTCATCTTTTTCCATTCAGGGTCCAAGATTTGCATCAATAAAACACCAGAAAGATTACTTTACCTTCCAAAGACAACATTTGCCATATCAGACAACAACTCTCTCCACACACTCCTCAATGCACCCAGTACCCTTGTACCTTCTCCCAATGCATGACTCACTTTAGCCCTCATGGTTCTATCTGCTGCAATGGGTGAAGATATCTAAAGGTACTGTAAGAGACCAGTTCCTCCATGTTCTTCCTCTTAAAAGTCATGTTCAACCTATGCAGCCTTATCCCCCTGCTATACTGTAATACACTACTTTCATTCACATTAACTCTCCATTTCTTGCTTTCATACACTCTCAAGCTCTGTCACCAACTCAAATTTATCTCAAGTTCACAACCAGGGCCATACAATCTATACACAAAAGGGACACATTAACAGTAATGAAAAGAATAATATATACTCATATTTGTTTTTGTCACACTTGTAAAACATTTTCCACATCAGCAATGGAGCAACAGAAACAAACAAAAAAATTATTTCATTTGCTCACATCCATTCTCTTGCTGTCATGTCATGTATAATGCACCAAAGCCACAATCTTCTATCCACAACCAAGCCCCACAGACCTTCCTGTAGTTACCCCTGACTGCTTCATATGCTCTAGTTTACAGCATGTCAACCATGTATACCACGTTGCTCCAATTCACTATATCCTGTGCAAGCCTAACACCCTCCTTCATGTTCTGGCCCCAAGATCTTCAAAACTTTTTTGCTCCATCCTTCATTTTCCAATTTTATCTCCCCTTTCCCCTTATCCCCTCCACTTTTGACACATAAAACTTCTTTGTCAACCTCTCCTCTTTCATTTACTCCAGATGTCAACACCATTTTGGCACAAGCTCTTCAGCTCTCTCAACCGTAGCTTCCATATCACCACACCTCTTTCTTACTGTACCATTTCATACTCAATCAACCCTCCTAACATCACATACTGTCCTCAACCATTTCATTTCCAACACATCCACCCTCCTCAGTATTTTCTTATTTACAGCCATATCTTGCATCCACACAACATGTACAACTTTGCCCTCACAGATAATGACATGTCTTTCCACACAGCCCTCAATGTACCCATGACCGTAGCCCTGTCACTCATCCTGTGGCTCACCCCAGCTTTCAGTTCCATTCATTGCCAGGTCCACTCCCAGGTATCTAAAACATCCCATTATCTCAAGGTTTTCTCCATTCAAACTCAGACTCCAACTAACCTGTCTATTTTCATGGCTGAACCCAATTCCCTTCCTTTTAATCCATTTACTCTTGACTTTCTCCTTTCACACACACTCAAGTACTAGCTTTACTATTTTCTCACTCAAATCTGCCAACAGCACACTGTCATTAGGAAACAACTGACTTGCCTCCCTAGGTCCTCCTGCCCCTAACAGAATGCAGATCTGCCCCTCTATTCAAAAGCCTTGGCATTCACCTCTCTCTCCACCTCATCCATAAACATATCAACAGTAAGTAATGGTAACATTACACACCTCTGCCACAGGTCCACCATCACCTGGATCCACTCATCCTCTCCTCTTTCTACTTAGAAACACAACTTACCACTTCACAAAAACTTCAATGATTCTAAGGGCTTTCACTCAAGATAAGAGGTGAAACAATCAAGGAAGTAAGTGGATTGATTGGAGGAGATCTAGAAAATTCTGGAGCAAGTCAAACGAGAGATTATAGAGAGAGTTAGAGACAGAGGTTGAGACTTCCACAGTGAGTGATATAGATGAAAAGTGGTTGCCATCAAAATTAAAGAGGATGAAATGCATGAATCAATGATTGTTTCTGACTTGGATGATCACACCCCAGACAAGCAAGAACAGGGGATAAAATGGAAGAATTGCATATTAAAAGATTGCTGGAGGATATAGGACTGCCAGATTTAATTTCTATAATAAAGGAAAAGAGAAGTATTGTTGGTTATAACCCAGCTGAAAGAGAGCAACCAGATATGGCTACATCTGACTTGGAAGTCATCAAGGCAGTAAGTACTTAGAAAAGCTAAGAATCTTAAAGACAAGATGGAATTCAGTGGGATCCTCACTGAACATGACAAATCAAAGGAAGAGAGTGAGAAAAGCAAAGGGTACAGTCAAAAGACAAAAACTGGAGATGCCACATGGCAAGAGGCTGGAACAGCCCTGTTTGTACCATTAGGAGATGGAAACATTAAACTAAAAGTAATGTAATCAGATGTGATAAGGAGTTGGCATTCAATGATCGTATAAAGTAAAATGCACTAGATACTGCTAAAGTCACAGAAACTGAGCTTGCCAAAGAAATAATCTCTCACCTGTTCTACCAGAGAGATATAAGAAAGTAAGGTGAAGGCAGATTTTGTTCAAGAAATAGCAGAAGATAACCCATTCAGAAAATACATAATGAGAAGAGTAACTATATGGAAGAGCACAAAGGTGTTGATAGATAATCCTCCAAATAACTGAAAAAATCTAGAACAAATATGTGATGATTGATTGATATGGGTAAAACTGAAAGTGGATGGAGAGAGATGGGTGATTATTGGTGCCTATGCACCTAGTCATGAAAAGAAAGATCATGAGAGGCAAGTGTTTGGGAGCAGATGAGTGAGTGTGTTAGCAGCTATATGCATGAGACCGGATTTTAGTGACGGGTAATTTGAATGCAGAGGTAAGTAATGTGGCAGTTGAGGGTATAATTGGTGTACATGGGGTGTTCAGTGTTGTAAATGGAAATGGTGAAGAGCTTGCAGATATGTGTGCTGAAAAAGGACTGGAGATTGGGAATACCTGGCATGAAAAGAGAGATATACATAAGTATACATATGTAAGTAGGAGAGATGGCCAGAGAGCATTATTGAATTATGTGTTGATTGATAGGCTGTGAAAGAGAGACTCTTGGATGTTAATGTGCTGAGAGGGGTAAGCAGCTAGAGGGATATCTGATCATCATCTTGTGGAGGCAAAGGTGAAGATTTGTAGAGGTTTTCAGAAAAGAACAGAGAATGCTGGGGTGAAGAGAGTGGTGACAGTAAGTAAGCTTGGAAAGGAGACTTGAGGGAGGAAGTACCAGGAGAGATTGAGTGCAGAATGGAAAAAGGTGAAAGCAAATGATGTAAGGGGAGTGGGGGAGGAATGGGATGTATCTAGGGAAGCAGTGATGGCTTGTGCAAAAGATGCTTGAGGTACAATTTGTGTGGGAGGTGGGCATATTAAAAAGGGTAGAGTGGTGGAATGAAGAAGTAAGATTCTTAGTGAAAGAGAAGAGAGAGCCATTTGGATGATTTTCGCAGGTAAGTAGTGCAAATGACTGGGAGCTGTATAAAAGAAAGTGGCAGGAGGTCAAGAGAAAGGTGCAAGAGGTGAAAAAGAGGGCAAATGAGAGTTGGGGTGAGAGAGTATCATTAAATTTTAGGGAGAATAAAAAGATGTTTTGGAAGGAGGTAAAGTGCATAAGACAAGAGAACAAAAGGGAACATCGGTGAAGGGGGCTACTGGGGTGGTAATAACAAGTAGTGGTGAAGTGAGAAGGAGACAGAGTGAGTATTTTGAAGGTCTGTTGAATGTGTTTGATGACAGAGTGGCAGATATTGGGTGTTTTGGTCGAGGTGGTGTGCGAAGCGAAAGAGTTAGGGAGAATGGTTTGGTAAACAGAGAAGAGGTAGTGAAAGCTTTGCAGAAAATGAAAGCCAGCAAGGCAGTGGGTTTGGATGGTATTGCAGTGGAATCTATCAAAATAGGGCATGACTGCATTGTTGACTGGTTGGTAAGGATATTCAATGTATGTATGGTTCATGGTGAAGTGCATGAGGACTGGCAATATGCGTGCATAGTGCCACTGTAAAAAAGCAAAGGGGATAAAGGTGAGTGTTCAAATTACACAGGTATAAGTTTGTTGAGTATCCTTGGGAAATTATATGGGGGGGTATTGACTGAGAGGGTAAAAGAATGTACAAAGCATCAGATTCGGGAAGAGCAAAGTGGTTTCAGAAGTGGTAGAGGATGTGTGGATCAGGTGTTTGCTTTGAAGAATATATGTGAGAAGTACTTAGAAAAACAGATGGATTTGTATGTGGCATTTATGGATCTGGAGAAGGCATATGATAGGGTTGATAGAGATGCTTTGTGGAAGGTATTGAGAGTATATGGTGTGGGAGGTAAGTTGCTAGAAGCAGTGAAAGTTTTTAACCAAGGATGTAAGGCATGTGTATGAGTAGGAAGAGAGAGAAGTGATTGGTTCCCAGTGAATGTCAGTTTGCGACAAGGATGTGTGATGTCTCCATGGTTGTTTATGGACAGGGTGGTTAGGGAGGTGAATGTAAGAGTTTTGGAGGGAGAGGCAAGTATGCAGTCTGTTGTGGATGAGAGGACTTTGAAAGTGAGTCAGTTGGTGTTTGGTGATGATATAGCGCTGGTGGCTGATTCGGGTGAGAAACTGCAGAAGTTGGTGACTGAGTTTGGTAAAGTGTGAGAAAGAAGAAAGCTGAGGGTATATGTAAATAACAGCAAGGTTATTAGGTTCAGTGGGGTTGAGGGACAAGTTAATTGGGAGGTAAGTTTGAATGGAGTAAAACTGGAGGAAGTGAAGTGTCTTAGATATCTGGGAGTGGATTTGGCAGCAAATGGAACCATGGAAGTGGAAGTGAGTCACAGGGTGGGGGAGGGGGCAAAGGTTCCAGGACCACTGAAGAATGTGTGTGGAAGGCGAGAATGTTATCTCGGAGAGCAAAAATGGGTATGTTTGAAGGAATAGTGTTCCAACAATGTTATATGGTTGCAGGACATGGGCTATAGATAGGGTTGTGTGGAAGGGGATGGATGCGTTAGAAATGAAATGTTTGAAGACAATATGTGGTGTGAGGTGGTTTGATTGAGTAAGTAATGAAAGGGTAAGAGAGATGTTTGGTAATAAAAAGAGTGTGGTCGAGAGAGCAGAAGGGGGTGTTTTGAAATGGTTTGGTCACATGGAGAGAATGAGTGAGGAAAGATTGACAAAGAGGACATATGTGTCAGAGGTGGAGGGAACAAGGAGAAGTGGGAGATCAAATTGGAAGAGGAAGGATGGCGCGAAAAAGATTTTGAGTGATCGGGGCCTGAACATACAGGAGGGTGAAAAGGCATGCAAGAAATAGGTAACATTTAGAACAGAGGACTGAGCCTAAGAGGGAAAATCCTCACTTTTCTTTTCCTTCTTTTGGAAATGTAAAAACTGGAGGGGAGGATTTTCAATCCCCCTGCTCCCTCCCCTTTTAGTCACCTTTTTCGATATGCAGGGAATATGCGGGAAGTATTCTTTCTTCCTTATCCCCTATTACTATATATAATGAGTGGTAGGATGAAGAGGTAAAGTTGCTTGCAAAAGAGAAGAGAGAGGCATTTGGACGTTACATACAAGGAAGGAGTGCAAATGACTGGGATATTTATAAGAGAAAACAGCAGGAGGTCAAGAAGAAGGTACAGGGGTTGAAAAAGAGGGTAAATGAGAGTTGAGGTGAGAGTATCATTAAACTTTAGGGAGGATAAAAAGATATTTTGGAAGGAGGTAAATAATGTGCTAAAGACAAGATAACAAATGGGAACATCGATGAAGGGGGCAAGGAGGTAAGTGATAACAGGTAGTGATTGAGTGAGGAGATGAAGTGTGTATTTTGAAGGATTGTCAAATGTGTTTGATGATAGAGTAGCAGATGTAGGGTGTTTTGGCTGGGGTGGTATGCAAAGTAAGAGAGCCAGGGAGAGTGGTTTGGTGAGGAAAGAAGAGGTGGTGAAAGCCTTGCGAAGATGAATTCAGGGAAGGTGAGGGAGTGGGTGGTATTGCAGTTGAATTCATGAAGAAAGGGGGGTGACTGTGTGTTGACTGGTTGGTAAGGATATTCAATGTACGTATGGATTATCGTGAAGTACCTGAGGAATGGAGCAATGCATGTATAGTGCCACTGTATAAAGGTAAAGGGGATAAAGGTGAGTGTTCAAACTACCGAGGCATAAGTTTGTTGTGTATACCTGGAAAATTGCATGGGAGGGTAATGACTGAGAGAGCAATGACATGTACAGAGCACCAGACTGGGGAGGAGCAGTGTAGTTTCAAAAATGGTAGAGGATGTGTGGATCAGATGTTTGCTTTGAAAAATGTGTGAAAGAAATACTTACAAAAACAGATGGATTTATATGTGGCATTTATGGATCTGAGGAAGGAATATGACAGGGTTAATGGAAATGCTTTGTGGAAAGTCTTAAGAATATATGGTGTAGGAGGTAAGCTGCTAGAACCTTCGCCCCCTCCCCCATCCTGTAACTCACTTCCACTTCCATGGTTCCATCCACTGCTATGTCCACTCCCAGATATCTAAAACACTTCACTGCCTCCAATTTTTCTCCATTCAAACTTATATCCCAACTAATTGCCCCTCAATCCTACTGAACCTAATAACCTTGCTCTTATTCACATTTACTCTCAACTTTCTCCTTTCACACACTTTTCCAAACTCAGTCACCACCTTCTGCAGTTTCTCAAATGAATCAGCCACTAGAGCTGTATCATTGGCAAACAATAACTGACTCACTTCTCAGGCCCTTGCATCCCCAACAGACTGCATACTCACCCCTCTCTCCAAAATTCTTGCATTTATCTCCCAAATAATCCCATCCATAAACAAATCAAACAACCATGGGGATATCATATATCCCACACAACTTTCCATGGTTTACCCCAGATGCTTCACATGCCCTGATTCAATCCATTGACAGCACGTCAACCCTGGTATACCACATCGATCCAATTCACTCTATTCCTTGCCCGCCTTTCACCCTCCTACATGTTCAGGCCCCGATCACTCAAAATCTTTTTCACTCCATCTTTCCACCTTCAATTTGGTCTCCCACTTCTCGTTCCCTCCACCTCCGACACATATATCCTCTTAGTCAATCTTTCCTCAACTCATTCTCTCCATGTGCCCAAACCATTTCAAAACACCCTCTTCTGCTCTCTCAATCACACTCATTTTATTTCCACACATCTCTCTTACCCTTACATTACTTACTCAATCAAACCACCTCACACCACACATTGCCCTCAAACATCTCATTTCCAGCACATCCACCCTCCTGCACACAACTCTATCCATAGCCCACGCCTCGCAACCATACAACATTGTTGGAACCACTATTCCTTCAAACATGCCCATTTTTGCTTTCCGAGATAATGTTCTCGACTTCCACACATTCTTCAAGGCTCCCAGGATTTTCGCCCCCTCCCCCACCCTATGATTCACTTCCACTTCCATGGTTCCATCCGCTGCCAGATCCACTCCCAGATATCTAAAACACTTTACTTCCTCTACATATATATGCAGAAAGACTTCTTCTAAGAGAGCCTATCATAAGGGATTTTCATTCAAAAGACATGAAAATTTTCACTTAGTAAAAGCAGTATATAAAATAGTCATTGAAAAACAAAACTAAAAAATTCATCAAACAGAAGAAAAAAACAATGAATATATCCAGTGCCATCATTCTTTACATTTTCTGAGCCAGCTGTGTGCAGTCTGACATAATTCATGTCAGTTCACTCTTGGATGCTCTCTTTTAAGCTGTCTCCTATGCATATTAAGAGAATATCATAAACTCAACATGTCTAGAAAACAGCCTGCAAGTGTGAGTATAGCTTAAGCATCCAAAGTGTCTATGAAAATTACATCATAGACTTAAAGATGAAAAGGATATGCAGGACTGAGGCAAGCAAGTATCAGGCACCTGTGGGTCACTTTTAGACTAGCTTCTTTTAACATGAAAACAATACAGCACTTGATAACAGTGAGCTGATGAACCAACTAATCAACCACATCCTAAGTTGAAATTAATATTTCCCACACAAGGAATAAGCCACTGGAGACAACAGGAGCAGGCCACAAAGGTTTAGGTGTGCAACTGAGGCATGGCAGCTGTGATCAATGACACTGGAAAGTCCAATAAGCTTGTACCGTGATTAAATTTAGTTTCCTATTTAAATCAACAATGTCTTTGTTTTATTTAGAAAACACCAAAATAACATCCACAGAGGCATTACTGTTACTGAAGGAAGCCACTCTACAGTACTCACTCGTGTTAAAATTGACAGTCAGGAATGCATCTCCATACGCATAATGTTATAATGACCTCTTTTAATGGATTTTTAGCTTAATGAACACCCCCTGATGAATGTATCTCATCCATTATAAGTCTCTATGTATTTTGTCAAATTTGCCATCCCCAACATCAGAGAGGAAGAGACAAAGAAAAGATCTTATTCACTCACATCCATTCTTTATCTTTCATGTATAATGCACCAACATCACAGCCCCCCTATACACAATCAGGCTGTACAGACCATTCCATGGTTTCCCTGACCACCTCATATCTCCTGATTCAGTCCACTGATATTCTCTCTCTCTCTCTCTCTCTCTCTCTCTCTCTCTCTCTCTCTCTCTCTCTCTCTCTCTCCCCCCCCTTATAAACCACATTGTTCCAATTCACTCTATCCCATGCATGTCTTTCAATCTCCTGCATTATCAGGCCCTGACCAATCAAAATCTTTTTCATGACATCCTTCCATCTCCAATTTGGTCTCCCCATTCTCTTTGTTCCTTTCACATCTAACACATATATCGTCTTTGTCAACCTTTCCTCACTCTCTCTCTCTATGTCCAAACCATTTCAGTACACCCTCTTCAGCTTTCTCAAACACACTCTTCTTATTACAACACCTCTCTCATGCCCTTTTATCAGTTATTCGCTCAAACCACCCCACACCACACACTGTCCTCGATCATTTCGTTTCAGACACATCCAGCCTTCTCTATACATGCTCATCTATAGCCAACGCCTCACATCCATACAACAGTGCTGGGACTACTTTACCCCTTTTTGCTTTCCCAGATAACAAACTCTCTTTCCACACATTCCTTGATGCTCCAAGAACCTTTGTTCCCTCACCTACTTCATGACTTACCTCTGCTTCCATGGTTTTATATATATATATATATATATATATATATATATATATATATATATATATATATATATATATATATTTATCCCTAGGGATAGGGGATGAAGAATACTTCCCACGTATTCCCTGCGTGTCGTAGAAGGCGACTAAAAGGGGAGGGAGCAGGAGGCTGGAAATCCTCCCCTCTCGTTTTTTTTTTCTTTTTTTTTTAAATTTTCCAAAAGAAGGAACAGAGGGGGGCCAGGTGAGGATATTCCACAAAGGCCCAGTCCTCTGTTCTTAACGCTACCTCGCTAATGCGGGAAACGGCGGATAGTTTAAAAGAAAGAAAAATATATATATATATATATATATATATATATATTCTTTTTTCCAAAATATTCGCCATTTCCCGCGTTAGCGAGGTAGCGTTAAGAACAGAGAACTGGGCCATTGAGGGAATATCCTCACCTGGCCCCCTTCTCTGTTCCTTCTTTTGGAAAATTAAAAAAAATTGAGAGGGGAGGATTTCCAGCCCCCCGCTCCCTTCCCTTTTAGTCGCCTTCTACGACACGCAGGGAATACGTGGGAAGTATTCTTTCTCCCCTATATATACATACAAATGATAAGAGTTATCAAAATGACACATCTATGTATGATTATTTAAAGACAGTCACCAAAACTACTACAATGCACATAAAAGCATCCTCATGCACAAAATCTTATTAGATACTAATGACTAATAAGTTTATAAGACAAAGGCATGAACACATGCTGGAAAATATATGTTTCGACATGCAGCCATCATCACGGTAAAACATTATAATATTTTTTTTTAGTATGGCAATATCATAGCCTGGATCCTATTTAGAATGGAAGTGTCCATCACAGAAATAATGTTGTCCTGATTTGTTTAATAGAGATCATCTTGTAATTTCTAGCAGAAATACTCTTACAGCTCAGTTAAGAAGTTTCCCCTTCAATAAGCCAAGCTGAAGCAAGGCATCATTAACATAAGACAGAGATTCATTAATACAAACAATATCTACTTATCCTAGGTGAAAAAAAAGTTAATGGAAATATTTATTCATATGCTTTTTTACTGTACTTTTCAAATATGCTGGTGGCGATAAACTACTCATAACATTATTTCTCCTTCATTAAATCTTGTGTTATCATCAAATATTTGCATGATGAATATCCTGAAATAAAATTCAAAATACAATTTCCAATATTTGAAAATAAACTCTGTATCCTTGAATCTGGAAGGTAACATTTTAGTCAAGTGTCCTTGCAATTTGGATGAACAAAAAGTAAAAGTAAACCAACAACTGTCACGAGTAATTCATTACTTGGCTTTCATATATGTACAACTATGTATAATCTAAGGTTAGCTTAAATATATCTACCCCCTTCCCCAAACAATCATAGGAGTAAAGTAAAGAGGATGAGACAAAGTGAAAGAAGGCCTCATTATGATTATTACCCAGCAGAGATAAAGCTTTGGGATTTTGTGTGTGAGAAGGCCTTGGGAGCTAGCATCAACCCTAACCTGTGGCCAGAATCAACATTAGGAGAATAATAATTCAAAAAAATTTTTCGGCAAATATCAGAGTAGTTTTCAAGTATACAGATAAGGTAATATTCAGCAAGCTTTTCTAATCATGCATAAGAGCAAAACTAGAATATGATTTTCAAGCTTTGTCCCCTTACCTAAAGAAGCACAGAGCTAATAAAGAATGTCTAGAAGAGGGCATAAAATGAGAGCACCAAAATTCTGATAGCGAAGTTACATGGAAAGGCTAGAGACTTTAACTCTGTCAACCTTTAAAGAGAGAAGAGTGAGGGGGGTCTTTAAGTTCTTAAAACATCAATGATGTGGACAATGAAAGATGTAGGGATGAAAAAAGGGACAATATAATAAGAAATTAAGCAAGAAAGTTATAAAGAAGTACTTCATTGTGGGATGAAAAAATGGACGAACATAATAAGAAATTAAGCAAGAAAGTTGTAAAGAACTACTTCATTGGCATAAGAGTCATAGATGAATGGAAAAGAATGATTGAGGGCATGATAAATGCAGACAGTATACATAATTCTAAGTTGCATGATAGGAGAAAATGCTCAAGAGATGGGGCTCCCCAAGTGTAAAACTTCCTCTCAAAACAGTGCAAATAAGTAATTATCTATCTATCTATTATATCTCTGATGCCCATTTCCTCCGGGAACTCCTGTCAAGGGATGGCCACAGCAAAAGTCTTCACTTATCCCTGTCCTTAATGCTTTCCTCGCACTTCATGCATTCTTCCACCATTTCTCTGCCTCCAGTATTCCTCCACCCTATTTGCACATGTCACAGGTGGTCTTCCTCTCACACCAACCCCTTTCATTGTACTGTCATACATTCTCCTTGTAAACTCCCAGTCTTGCATTCTTTCTGCATGCCCAAAACACTTCAAAGTATTACGTTTCACCCACTCTGCCACTCCTTCATTCATTCCCATTGCATTCCCTGCCATATCACATCTCTCATACACCCCTTCATGTCTTTCTTCAATCCATTTAGTCACACCACATGCTCTTCTCAAATAGCTCAATTCTACAGCCTGGACTCTTGACCTCTATGACTCATTCCATGCCCATGTCTCAGCTGCACAGATCAGGGTTTGGATGACTAAGCTGTCCCTTAATCCTTTCTCCACTTTTATACTTACACCACTACCCTTCTTCATTCCATTAAGAGATCCAATGACTCTTCTACCTTCTACTGCTCTCTCCCTTATCTCTGTTTCCATGTCACCAATTTACCCAAGAAAGCTCCCAATACTTAAATTCCTCACTTCTTCCAGTTTATCTCTCACATATCCAAAGCACAATTTGGTATAATTTCTCCTTCAACTCTATAAGGTTTTACAAAATCTATACATTAATTCTGTTTCATTTCATACATCATTACTTTACAATTACTTGAATCTACCTTTGATCCCCTATGCTTACACACATTATAAAATGCATTAACAACCTTCTGCAACTCCTCTCGACTCTCAGCAAACAACACAATATCAACAAACAGGCATGCCACTAGCCACCATATCTCACCACCTCACTCCATCTCTTGACCTGTTGCTTTCCTTCATACATCTCCCAGTCATTCGCACTCCTCCCTTGCAAGTATCATCCAAACGCCTCACTTTTCTCTTTCACTAACAACTTTACTTCATCCCACCACTGACTACCCTTTCCAATCTGCCCACCTCCCACCTTTCTCATGCCACATGCATCTTTTGCACAAGCCATCACTGCTTCCCTAAATATATCCCATTCCTCACCCACTTCCCTCATGTCATTTGCTCTCATCTTTTGCCATTCTACACTCAATCTCTCCTGATACTTCCTTACACAAGTCTCCTTTCCAAGCTCACTTACTCTCACCAATCTCTTCTCTCCAACATTCTCTCTCATGGTGACATCACACAGCCCTAACTCACAACTACATGTATCTCAAAACTTTGATTCAACTCTCCATCCACTCTTACACATGCATTTGCTCTTCTATAAAAGGTTTTCATACCATCGAACAGTTGTCCCCCTACACGATATATCCTTAACGCATCCCATAAAGCATTCCACTCGACTCTGTTATACACATTTTTCAGATCCACAAAAGCTGCATACTACTTCTTACCTCTCCCTAAATAGTTTTCCACGGTCATCTTTATTACAAAATCTGATCCACATAGCCCCTACCTTTCCTAAAACCCTCTTGCTCTTCACTTCCTCTGCATTCAGTCACTTTCATCACTCTATCAATTAACATTCTCGCATACACTTTTCCTGGTGTACTTAACAAAATTATTCCCCTATAATTGCAACATACATCCTTAGCAACTTTTCCTTTGAATAAAGGAACAATAATAGCTTTCACCCAATCCTCAGGCACAACTTTCTGTTTCCATGCTGTAGTACATATCAGATGCATCCACTCTATCACACTTTCTCCTCCATACTTCAGCATTTCAGCCACAATGCCAGCCACTCCAGGTGTCTTTCCTACCTTCAGCCTTATTATTGCCCTTCTTACCTCCCTTTTTTCTATAGGCCCTTTGCACTTGTATCGTCTTCCTTCCATCCCCCATGCCCATACATTTAAAAACTGCAGCCTCCCCTTCTCCCACATTCATCAGTTCTTCAAAGTACTCTTTCCATCTTCCTTTCACTTCCATTTTTTGATTCAGCAACTTCCTTTCTTTACTTCTCACATTAACATATATACTCGTACATCCACCTCTTTCCTTTTTAATCTCCTTCCAGTGTAGTTTCTTATCATCCCAAAGCTTTTCACCTAACTCCTTCCAAAATCTTCGTTTACTCTTTCTTTGCTTTCCTCTATCAGCTTCTTGACATTCCACTGACATATTTCACATTCTCCCTCCCCCTTTGTTGAAGTTCCACTGGTATATTCCTATTAAGCAATCTACCATATGCCTTTTTCTTCTCTTCTACAACATTTCTAATATCTTCTGTCCACCATGCAATGCTCTTTTTATTCCTATATCTCATGATCTTGTATCCAAATATAAATTCTACAACCTTTAATTCTATTTCTTTTTAATTCTACATAACTCATACACACATGACAGCACCCTTGCATTCACTGGACTTCTATCTAAGTTTTCAGTGACCTTCCTTTCATACTATTCACAGCATTTTTTCTGATTCATCTTCTCTATTGGCAATGCTTTTAAGTCTCTATTCTTCCTTACACCATACCTCTTCTCCCTGATCCTCATCCCCACAAGAACTGTGAAATGGTCTGATTCTCCAAAGAATCCTCTCACAACTCTAGCATCCAGCATGGCCTTTCCACCTTTCATCCAGTGCCACATAGTGCATTCAGCATGGCCTTTCCATCTTTCATCCAGTGCCACATAGTCAATCAAAGCCTTTTGTTATTCTCCTCCATGTATATCTGTGGGTCATTATTTCATCACAACCCATTTTTACATTCATATCACTCAATATGACCACATTTTTCTCATTCTCAAAACTGTTTATACAATCATTCGCATTTATCTAGAAAAGCTTCATTTCATCCTTACCTCATATAGCCTTCACATTCACACATACCCAGGCATACTTAACGATACCAATCTTTCTTTTCACCCACAATATTCTTAATCCATTCCATCCATGCTCTGTAACACCCTCCAACACTCTTACTGATAGCAGAATTGCAAATTTTTCTTTCCCTCTTCCCTGATAATTTTCACTAATTCCCATCCATACCACACCTCCTTCCATGCCCTCCCAAAACTTGCATTCATCATTTCCATTTTCACTAAAGCTCCCTTCTTTTGCTCTCACCAGTCACCCTATTCACATTCAGCACCATCACCCTTATTTGCTCATCTGTTTGAATCCTTGGTATTACTGATTGACTCCAGTGCTGCTTCTTAGCCTTTTGTACCTCACTGGCAGAGGGCAACTCCAGTACAGTGTTTTCAGAGGCAGTGAGCTCCAAAATTGTCAAAAAAGTGATTACAAATAGGTAATTCCACCCTAAAGAATGTTGAAGAGATGGGAATCCAACAATGTAAACCTCCTCCCCATACAGTATGAACAGGTAATTCTAAATAGGTAATTCTATACATATATCACTCACAGCCTCTTATGTACTGGAAAGAAGTCCAGGCAGTAAACTTTATTTCTTTCAAGATTTTGAGGGACTTCTTATAAAGCCTATCATGTAAAAGTTAGGGTTGGGGAGCAGAATATGAAGGGAACCCTCAGTGGTATAAGCATTAGATATTCGGTTTTATGTGCCAAATTTTGTGAGCTTAAATGGAGTTTGGTAGTGGAAGCTTCCCAGGTTCAAATTGAAAAAGGAATCTTGCCAACTTTTGTGAATCAATATCTTTTCCTTCTTTTGTTTGTCTCCTTTTAAGGAGAAAAAGTTTGTCAGAGAGTGACTGGATAACATTGTGAAGTGAACAAATGAAATGTTCATGAAGAAAATTGCAGCTTGCCAAAGGGGAGTAACATTTTTACTTGTAATATAACCAAGAGGCAACAATTTCAGTTAAATATCTAAATTCTTCCTATGTTTCTAGGATAATTTACTCTAGCAAGCTTCATTGAAGAACCAGGAATAGCTAGTATGGAATCAGTTACAGGACTATACTAGAACTAGTCAGTCAAAATCAGATCAAAAAGAAAAAGCAAAAGAAGAAAGTTGAGACGAGATGCAAACACCAGAAAGCAAATGGTTGGGGATGATTTGGGAACTTGTTAAAGAGCAAAATCAGAGGGTAACACAACTAGACACAGAGTTTAAAAAGATCAAGGAAGCATCTCAATGGTAATGAAGGAAATCATGAGATTAAAGAGGAACAAAATACAGTTTTACTGAAAGGGCTTCAGAAAATACATAAGAGGAAAGAAGGTGAAGTCATTAAAAAACAGACATTGTCTAATGTGTCTCACCAAGATGTACTTGAGGCTGTGCAGTCAGAGGAAAGGATTAAAATGCACACAAAATCTGTTAAGACAATATTGGGCAGGGAATTAGGAAAGCATTACTGGCAGCCATTCAAATAAAGAAGGGACAAAAGCACATAGATACTCTATTGGATCAATATTGACAGCTGGTCAGATAGAGAAAAGAACCACCACTACCATGAAGACTGATGACAGTAGAAGGTAAGGAAGTTTAGAGGGAATAGTTCTGGCAGCAGATCAACAGAATGTGAAGTGCAAAGAAGAGGACTATACATTCAAGGTAATACAAACAGAGGTACACAGGAAATTAAGTGAAGTGATTGAAAGAATAATATGCACTGTTAGAGATGAACCAAACATGGAAGTATCTGGGCTAGGTGATGGGAAGTTTAGAAAAGTCCAGAGCATACAGGACCAGTGGTTGCTAGCTAAAAGAGAGATCATAAGAAAGAGACACAGAGGTTGATATCTCCACACTAAGGGATCTAGCTGAAAAGTAGGTGGCCCCCAAATTAGAAAGATTGGTAAAACAGGGGGTTAATAGACATATATCAGTGATAATTTCTAGCATGGAAAAGGATCATACACCGGATATGGAAGACAGGGGAGAAAAGGAAGAAATGCTACGGGCTTTGGGACTGCTACATGCACTTTCCATGATAAAGGAAAGGAGAAAAATTTGTGGCTTAACAGAGACATAAGGGGACAAGAGGTACTTAAGTAAACCAAGAATCTTAAAGGCATGGTTGAATTCAGTGGGATATTCGTCAAAGGAGGTAAATCAAGGTTAGAAAGGGAGAAAAGCAAAGAGTACAGTCTGAAGACAAAAACTTGGAGATGGCACATAGGGCAAGAGGATGGAACAGCTTCACAAGAACTGCAGAGAGGGCAGGATGGAACAGCTTCATGATAATTGCAGAAAGGGCAGAAGTATTAGGAAATAGTAATGTCAAACTGAAAGAAATGTATTCAAATGTTGGTGGATTACTAGCTAGAGGTGAAAAGTTGGAATGCAAGGAAGATACAAGGGAAAGTACACCTGATACTACTGGAGTTGTGGAAACTAAGTTTATCAAAGAGATAAGTTTATACCTGTTCTGCCTAGATGGGTACCTGATAGCAAGACAGGAAAGAAAAGGCAAAGAAAGGGGAAGATCAGCCCTCTTAATAAATCATAGCCTGAAGTATCAAGAAATAATGGAAAATGGTCCATTCAAACAATACTACCTATCTATATCTCTGAAGCCTGTTCTCTCTGGGAAATCCCAACAAGTGGGTGTGTATGGCAAAAGAGTCTCTACTTGTCCATGTCCTTATATGCCTCCATCACATACACCATTCCATGTATCCACCATTTCTCTCCTTCCAGTACTCCTCCACTCTATTTCCCCATGTCACAGGTGGTTTTCTCACCCAGATCACTTTAAATTTACTATCCTACGCTCTCCTTGTAAGCTCTCCATTTTGTATTCTTTCAATATGCCCAAACCACCTCAAAGTATTACTTTTCACCTACTCTACCATTCCATAATTCATTCCCTCTGCATTCCCTAACATATCAAATCTTTCACTTATCTTCATATTTCTTTAATCATTCCATCTAGTCATACCACAGGTTTGTCTCAGGTGGTTCATTTCCACAGCTTGGATTTTTGACCTCTAAGACTCATTCCATGCCCATAACAACTGCAATACATAATGAGAATAATAACTCTCTTTGCTATCATTATGTAATCCTCCAAAGAAATGTATCACTCCAGAACAAATATAAAAAGATAACAATGATGAAACAATCAAGGTGGCACATAAAGAAGTGAAACACTCACTTCTTAGAGATGGTAAAGTACTGATGATCCAGGATTTTAATTATTAAGAGAAACACTAGGGGACTTTGGATTCTTAATGTTATAAGGAGTAATGGTAACAATGGACTGTGCAGAGAAAAATTCCCTACACCAACATGTCAAGAAGCACACTCATATGAGAGGTACTGATACATAATCATTGCTACATCTCATCTTCACACATACTAGCAAGGATATGGAGAACAGCATATGTGATACACCATTTGGAAGAAGTGATTATGTCATGATGAAGTTTGAATAAGTGGTAAAAAAGGACAATAACATAAAACTGAGACACTACATAAAAAAGATATATAATTGTGGAAACTACACAAACATCATTGATTTCTATGGATATGTAGTTTGGGAAATGGAGTTAAGTAGCCAGGAATACTGTTTTGTGGTGGGAAGTTCTGTGATATTTACAGTGAAGGAATAGAAGCATAGGTACCTCAAGACTCAAAATCAGAGGGAATAGTAAGAAAGAGGAAAGAAAAGTTTAATGAAAGCTGTCACAAAGCAAAAGAGCTTCAAGATGTGCTGAGGCAAAGATATAGATGGCAATCTAACCAACCAGACTTGGCAAGGTATGAGAAATCATGGAACAAATATAGCAGAAAAGGTATGTGAAAATTCAAAACTTTTCCAGAAATTCATCATGGGTCAGTTGTCAGTTAAGTCAGTTAAGGAACAGCTAATCAGGATAAGCTATTCTGAGGATAAAAAACAAACAAAAAAAAAAAACATTGTAGAGGATGATGTGTAAAGATATGTAAAGAACTGAATAACAAGTTCAAAAGTGTTTTCACAGTGGAAGATGCTATAGCTCCAACACCAGTGAAATGAAATGGGGAGGATGTTTTGGAAATGCTTGAAATATCTTCAAAAGATGGTAAAAGAATACTAAAAGAACTTGACGCATACAAGGCTCTTGGTCCTGATGAAATTTCATTATATGTACCAAAGATGTATGCAGATAAGCTAGATAAACCACCTAAATTACTCTTCAGGATGTTACTGAAGAGAGGCAAAGTGCCAAGAGAATGGAAAAGGGCATGTCATATAAGAAAGGAGATCATCAGAGAGTGATGAACTACAGACCAGTCTCACTAACAAGTGAGCTGTGTAAGGTTCGGTAAAAGATATTAGAAAGCATTGTGGATGACTTTCTATGTACGAGATATTTTCTGTATGAGAGACAGCATGTTGCAGGGAAAGGAAGTCATGTGTAACTAACCTCTTGGAATTCTAAGAGACAGTGAATGGACATACAGGAAGGCTGGGAGGACTGTCTATATCTGGGCTGCCTGAAAGCATCTGACAATGTATTACACAGGAGGTTGATAAAGAAGCTGGATCAAGTAGGAATGAAGGGGAAACTCCTATGATGGACAGATTATCTTAGTGGGAGGGAAATAAATATCCATGTCAGAGGAGCCTTTTCCAATGAGTTGTGGTGACCAGTGAAGTCCAACATCTGGAACCATTTCACTTTACTCGACTTACGTGAATGACTTGCCTGAAGGTGTGGAATCCTACCTAAATATGTTTGCAGATGATGTAAAGGTACTGAGAGAAGTGAAAAGCAAGAGGGATTGCATCAGTCTGAAAGAAGACCTACACAGATTTGAAAGCTGGTCTTAAATGTCAGTAATGAAATACAACCCAAGCAAATGTAAGGCAATGAGAATGGGACAAAGTAAAAGATAGCCTAAATATGATTATTACCTAACAGGAAATAAGCTTTGAGATTCTGTGGGTGAGAAGGACTTGGGAGATGACATCATCCCTAACCTGTCACCAGAGTTCCATATAGAAGAATAGCTAGGGAGACAAACTGTCTGCTGGTAAATATATCAGAACTGCTTTCAAGTATAGGTATTACAAAATATTTAACAAGCTATTAACATCCTACATAAGGCCAAAACTATCATAAGCTTCTCAGTTTGGTTACTGTACCTAAAAACACTAAGAGATCATAGAAATGGTATAGAAGAGGGCAAAAAAAATGGTACCAGAATTAAGAGAGCAAAGATGTAGGAAAAGGAAGGAGGCTTTAAATTTACCCATCCTGTCAGAGAGAGGAGTGAGGGGTGACTTGATAACACTTTAAGTTTTTAAAAGAGAACAAAGATGTCGACAGTGAACAGTTCTTCAAGAGATGTATGGATAGAGTAACCACATAACACAAAATGAAATAAAATAAGAAACTTGTTAATAAGGATGCAAAGCAATACTTTTATAGTGTAAGATTGGTGGGTGAATGGAAAGCAATGAATGCAGACATGGTTAACACAGACAGCATACACAAATCTAAGAGGTTTTGTGACAGCAGAGAGAGGGCTCCACAGGAGATAAACTCCCTCTCAGTACTAATAGGTAATTACACACCCACACCCACCCCTATGGTGTAGTGGTTAGCATTACTGACCATGAGATATCATGGACCAGCCAGGAGTTGGAGTCACATGGGATTGATACCTGGATATGGCAGTTAACCTAAACCCAACCCAAGTGTTCATCTTCTTGGGGATGGTCGATATATGGGTACCTGGCTCAGGATGGGGTGTGTGGTGTGTGCATAAATATATCAGAGTAAATGAAACAGTACATATATACAAGTTAAAGAAAGGGGCAATGCGAGTGTAAACTCTCTCCCTGTAACATATATATCTTAATCAAACAGTAATTACATAAACACATAGATCTAGGGAGTAAAACTGTGCCTAATTCATCAATTAAGTTGCACACTGGGAGCACTGCAAAAATAGGCAAACTGTCTGCTGGCAATTATAAAGCTACAAATATCAGATCAAAACTAGATTGTGCCCCACAATAAAGACAATTTAGGTATAAAGAGAGTCTGAGGGCTACAAAGCTGTCCACCACAGAGGAGGGGAGAGAAGGGATGGGACCTGATAACAACCTTCAAGTTTCCAAATCATCTGGATGATATTGACTTGGAACAGTTCTTCAATAGATGTTACACCAGAGTAATTTGAAGCCATAACAAATAGCTGGGTAAAAAGCTTCTTAGAAAAAGTTTTAGGAAGCACTGGGTAATGGATGGCTGGAATACACTAACCAATGAGGCAGTTCAAGCTAGTGGTACACAGGTTCAAAATGCTACTTAATAGCACTGAAATCTCAGGAGACAGGACCCAATTAGTGAAGAACTCTCTTCCCTTAATGTTCAAATAGGTAATTACACACATACATACAACCAGGATGGTACATGAAGCTGAATAACACTCACATCTCTGAAATAATAAAGTATTGATACCAAGGGATTTCAGTCCTAAACAGATAAACTCGGAGAGTCTGGATTCTCATGGTGATGGACAGTCATGAAGACATAAGTTTTCAGACTGTATACTAAAAAATGTCTTATGCCAACATTTCAGTGAGCACACTAAAGTGAGAGGGACCAATTAATCATAATTTCTTGATCTTACCTGCACACAGCTACTACTGGATATAAAGAATATCGTATATGATACATCAACAGGAAATACATTAACGTAATGCTCAAGTTTGACTATATGGTAAATGAGGACATTTAAAGAGCAGAGGTGGACCAAGATATAAAGAGGAGATATAATCATCAAAACTACAAAAACCTCAACAATTTCTACAATAACACAGATTGAGCAATGGAGTTTAGAGGCCTGGAACCAGGGCTTTATGGTGCAAGGTTCTTTGTAATTTACAATAAAGAAGTAGAAAAATGGGCACTACTGGTAAGAATGAAGAAAGAATGGTTTTAGAAAAGAAGTCAAAAACAGAGCTTCAAGATGTGCAGTGGTGAAGATATAGATGGCACTTTATCCATACAACATTTGAACATTTGCAAGGTATAAGAGAGCAAGGTATGAATTCCCCAGGATAAGAAAGGAGGAACAAAGAAACTTTTGAAAAAAAAAATTGCAGACAAGAAAGGAGAAAAGCCAAAACTTTTCCATAAATTCATCAGAAGTCTGTTGTCAGTTAAAGAACAGCTAATCAAATTAAGGGATTCAGATGCAGTAGACGGCATCTTCTACTGCTGCTATTCTGTAGAGGTAATAGTAGGGTGGGGGAGCCAACTACCAACCAGGAAGGTACTAGTGCCTGGGTTTTGGGAAAGATAGTGACAGCAGCACAGTGACCTTGCACTGCATCATTTGTTATGCAACCACTTTCAGATTCAGATCGCTGTCTAACCCTTGCCTCATCCATGTGCATGTTGCTGGTGTTCAATCTCGATCCCATATCCTCTTTCTCTCATACACAGCACTTGACAACACATAACTCACATTTATCTTTATGACTTATTCTATTCTTCTTAAAAGTTTTTCATAATTCACGACAGTACAACCACCTGTTAATTTTCCAGTGCTAATTCATACTGGTGTCACTAGTCGAGAGGGGTTCAGTGGATATGGGGTCCACTTGACTGCCATTATGCAAATGGGATCCATCACACTTCCATTAGTTCTGCTGCTGCAGCTTCTAGACCTGACTCTTTTTTCTATCCTCCCTGGATCTTTTCTCTTCTCTGAAACTTAACTGTCCAATGCTGCTTCTCCTTTGCATAATCAGATCTCCAACTATAATCACTATCATCGTTTCTGCTCTATGGGTGGAGTTTGTGCATACTATAATACAAAAACACCCTCTGCTTGCCATCTGGCTCTAGAGTTCTCAGTTACCTTGCTTTTGTGCTTTGTTTATCCCCCAAACTCCTCTAATTATATGTAGAACTCATTGACCACTTGACTTCTTGCCACAGAGTTCTGCTGTCTTCACATTCACACAATGAAATCCTCTATGCAGGGGATTTCAATGTACTAACCAGAACAATTCTAGTGAGACAAACGATTCTTTTTGTCCTCACTGATCAGAACAACTAATTAAACACCATAGCCACATTCCAGATCATCACCACTCTTTCACCACACTCAACCTCTTTTTTTTTATTTCTGAACCCTCCGACTATTCATAGCCATTTCTGTGCCCTTAGAGTCCTCTGACCAAATCTTAGTTATCCCTGTGCAGCTTCTTTATTTACTTTCCCAAAGATGGGCTGCCTTTCCAGTTGGGATGGTTCATGTTATGCTGAGAACATAGTAGAGGTTATCTTGGTTGGGATGAAGTCCCATATCCAATCTTCTAAATTTCTTCCCCTCAATTGTAGTTTGATCGCTCCTGCTTTGATGCCTCTCGCATCAGGGATGGTACATACTGGAGGATGAAGTTCTTCAGAAATGCACTTCCTTTTCATTTCTCTTTGGAATCACTGCAAAGCTGTTCTTTGGAAAGTCAAGCATGCCATCATACGAAGAAAATTTCGCCTCCGTCTAAAAACCCAGATTTTTCCTTTCACTTGGAAGCACACCTTGGTATAGCCTATCCCTAAGCAAGCATACTGCTCTAACCCCTCTAACTATTGCCCCATTGCTATTACTTCTGCTGTCTCCACAGTCTTTGAAATTCTCTCAAACACTTAGAATCCCAATCCCTTCTTTCAGTTCAACAGTATAGATTTCGTAGTGCTAGGTCTATTGGTGATCTCTTTTGTGACTCATCTCTGATCCTCTTCTCTTAGGTATTTTGATGAAACTTTTGTCATAGCCATTGCCATCCCCAAAGCATTTGACAGGGGGTGCCAAAGGTATCTGCTTTTTAACATCTCTTCCTTTGGTGTCATTGCTGCTTTCTTTCTCTAATGCATTCTTTCCCCTTTGGCTGTTCCATTGCCACAATTGTCGATGGAACAACTTCCCCCACCTATCCTATCAACAGTGGTGTTCCTCAGTGTTCTGTCCTATCTCCTACTCTAAAGTTTGGTAACTACCCATAAAAGCACAAAAAGCACACAAAAAAGGTCTAGGGGAGAGCAATAAAAATGGTGCCAGAATTAAGAAAACTTAGTTACATGGAAAGACTAGAGGCTTTAAATTTCCCTATCTTGCAAGAATGAGGGATGATCTGATAACAACCTTTAAGTTTTTAAAACAGATTAATGACATGGACAGTGAACAAGATGTAGAGACAGAGGAAAAGAAACAAAACATGAAATAAAACAAGAAACTTAATGAAGATGATGTAAAGAAGTGCTTTTTTAAAATAAGAGTGGTGAATGAGTGGAATATAACGACTGATGATATGGTTAATGCAGACAGCATACATAAATTCTAAAAGTTGTACAACAGTAAAGAATGTTCAAGAGATGGGCCTCACAATTGTACAACTGCCTCCCCATACAGTACAACTGGGAAATCAAAAACACAAACACACACACACACATACACATGAACACACCTTAAAAGAAACAAAGACCTAATAGAGAAAGTCCAGAGTACAACACAGATGATACAGTGTTAAAGAATTAAGAGCTGGGTTAAAGGGACAGGCTTTAAATCTGGCCACCTTAGAAGAAAGAAGAGTGAAGGGTGACTTAATTACAACTTGATATTTTTAAAACAGACTGATGATATAAACTAGGAATAGTTCTTCAAGAAATGTGGAGATAGAACAAGTAGAGAAAATAACTAGAAATTAAACAACAAACTTGTTGAAAAAGACGTGAAGGAGTACATTTACAGTACATGAGTGGTGGATGAATGGACTTAAAAGACTTAGGACATGGTTAATGCAGAAAGCATATATAAATCTTAGTAGCTGTATGATAGTTAAAAATGTTTATGAGATGGGGCCCTAAGAGTGTAAAATACCATACAGCACAGACAGATAGATCTAGGGGTCGACATTATGACTAATATAACGCCTGGACTACACATTAAAACTGTGAAAGAAGCAAACTCTCTGCTGATAAATATAAGAATTTTTTTTTCATATATATGGACAACGATAAGTTTTTAAAATTATTCATACATATATCAGACCAAAACTGGATTATGCCTCACATGTTTGGTCACCACACCTTAAGAAGCATAAAGATCTGACTGAAAGGGTACAGAGAAGAGCAACTAAGATTGTAACTGAATTAAGAGTAATGAACAAAAATGAGAAGATGGGAATCACATAGCTTTCTATCATGGAGAAGAGGAGAGAGAAGAGAGACCTAACAACAACCTTCAAGTTCTTAAATCAGCTGGATGATACTGACTGGAAACAATTCTTTAGGAGATGCAGCATCAGAGTAACCAGAGAACATAACAAAAAGCTAGGTAAAAAGCTTGTGAGTATGAATGTAAAGAAAATTACCTACATGAAAATGACATTGTTTCAGGGAAAGGAGATCATGCACAACAAACCTCTTATGTTTCTACATGAGAGTGATCTCAGCAATTAAAAAATGAGAAATGCTGGATGGAGTGTTTGTATCTAGACTACCAGATAGCTTTTAAAACTGTACAACATGAAAAGATGATCACAAAGCTGGATCACCAGGCACAAATAAGAGGGAAGTTCCTTCATTAGACAGAAGACTATCTTTGTGGAAAGGAACAAAGGAAGCATTTCAGAGGGGCTTCTCAAAATAGTATTGCATGGTTCTGTACTGGGACCATTACTCCTCTTGATCTATGTAACCGACTTGCCAGAAAGTATGGAATCCTGCCTAAATATTTTTTTTTTTTTTTTTTTTTTATACTTTGTCGCTGTCTCCCGCGTTTGCGAGGTAGCGCAAGGAAACAGACGAAAGAAATGGCCCAACCCCCCCATACACATGTACATACACACGTCCACACACGCAAATATACATACCTACACAGCTTTCCATGATTTACCCCGGACGCTTCACATGCCTTGATTCAATCCACTGACAGCACGTCAACCCCTGTATACCACATCGCTCCAATTCACTCTATTCCTTGCCCTCCTTTCACCCTCCTGCATGTTCAGGCCCCGATCACACAAAATCCTTTTCACTCCATCTTTCCACCTCCAATTTGGTCTCCCTCTTCTCCTCGTTCCCTCCACCTCCGACACATATATCCTCTTGGTCAATCTTCCCTCACTCATTCTCTCCATGTGCCCAAACCATTTCAAAACACCCTCTTCTGCTCTCTCAACCACGCTCTTTTTATTTCCACACATCTCTCTTACCCTTACGTTACTTACTCGATCAAACCACCTCACACCACACATTGTCCTCAAACATCTCATTTCCAGCACATCCATCCTCCTGCGCACAACTCTATCCATAGCCCACGCCTCGCAACCATACAACATTGTTGGAACTACTATTCCTTCAAACATACCCATTTTTGCTTTCCGGGATAATGTTCTCGACTTCCACACATTTTTCAAGGCTCCCAAAATTTTCGCCCCCTCCCCCACCCTATGATCCACTTCCGCTTCCATGGTTCCATCCGCTGACAGATCCACTCCCAGATATCTAAAACACTTCACTTCCTCCAGTTTTTCTCCATTCAAACTCACCTCCCAATTGACTTGACCCTCAACCCTACTGTACCTAATAACCTTGCTCTTATTCACATTTACTCTTAACTTTCTTCTTCCACACACTTTACCAAACTCCGTCACCAGCTTCTGCAGTTTCTCACATGAATCCGCCACCAGCGCTGTATCATCAGCGAACAACAACTGACTCACTTCCCAAGCTCTCTCATCCCCAACAGACTTCATACTTGCCCCTCTTTCCAAGACTCTTGCATTTACCTCCCTAACAACCCCATCCATAAACAAATTAAACAACCATGGAGACATCACACACCCCTGCCGCAAACCTACATTCACTGAGAACCAATCACTTTGCTCTCTTTCTACACGTACACATGCCTTACATCCTCGATAAAAACTTTTCACTGCTTCTAACAACTTGCCTCCCACACCATATATTCTTAATACCTTCCACAGAGCATCTCTATCAACTCTATCATATGCCTTCTCCAGATCCATAAATGCTACATACAAATCCATTTGCTTTTCTAAGTATTTCTCGCATACATTCTTCAAAGCAAACACCTGATCCACACATCCTCTACCACTTCTGAAACCACACTGCTCTTCCCCAATCTGATGCTCTGTACATGCCTTCACCCTCTCAATCAATACTCTCCCATATAATTTACCAGGAATACTCAACAAACTTATACCTCTGTAATTTGAGCACTCACTCTTATCCCCTTTGCCTTTGTACAATGGCACTATGCACGCATTCCGCCAATCCTCAGGCACCTCACCATGAGTCATACATACATTAAATAACCTTACCAACCAGTCAACAATACAGTCACCCCCTTTTTTAATAAATTCCACTGCAATACCATCCAAACCTGCTGCCTAAATATACATGTAGATATTATAAAGGTCAAGAGCGAAGTGAAAAACAAGGATATCATCAACTTACAAAGGGACCTAGACAGACCCCATAGTTAGACTGCTACATAGTTGAAGTTCAACCCAAGTAAATGTACAAGAATGAGGATCAGTCACACTCAAAGAAGGTCTCAACATGAATATCATTCAGCAGGAAGTGAACTGCAGGAATCTGTGAGTGAGAGACACTTGGGAGTCATCATCATCCCTAACTTGTTGCCAAAGCCCTACCTTAGGAGAAAGGTTAAGAACAACAACTGTCTGCAGGCAATATTATTGAAGTCAAGTTCATGGACATGCAATATTTGGCAAGTTATTTACTTCCTACATAAGGTCAAACCAGGAATATGCTTTTCAAGTATGGTAACAGTACATAAAGAAGCACAAAGAATCAGGTAAAGAATGTCCAAAGGACAATAAAGAAACTACCAGAAATAAGAAAGCTGAGTTACAGGAAAAGGCTAGAGACTTTCAATTTACTCATCATGGAAGAGAGAAGAGTGAGACATGACCTGATCACAACCTTTAAGTTTTTAAACCAGACTGATGAAGTAACAGAGAATAGTTCTTTGAAAGACGTTGGGAAAAGCAAGAAGAGGCCAAAACATAAAATACAGCTGGAAATTTATCAATAAAAGATGTAAAGAAGTACTTTTGCTGTATGAGAATGTTACATAAATTGAATAAAATGACTGGAGACATGAGAGATGCAGAGAGCACAAAGAAATTTACTAAGTTGCATGACAGAAAGTCCAATAGATGGAGCGCCATAGGTGGAACCCGACCCCCCCCCCCAAAAAAAAAAACCCTCATAGAGCAAATGGGTAATTGTACCCGGGAACCAAGATATTGAGAAAGGCTCTGCGATATTTACAATGAAGGAGTGAGACATGAATAATTCTAACCCCAAATGCAAAGCGAAGCTTTAGAGAGAGAAAAATGATTTAATCAAAGATGTCACAAAGCAAGGAGCTTAGAAATGTGCAATGGCAGAGATATAGGTGACACCCCAGCCAGCCAGCTTATGCAGAGTATAAGAGAGGAAGGAATAAGTAAAGAAGGGTAAGAAAAGAGAAGCAAAGAATTTTTGAAAAAAAATAATGTGGAAAAGGAAGATGAAATTCCAAAACTTTTCCATATATTTATCAGAAGTAGATTATCAGTTAAGGTGCAGCTAATAAGAGTAAGAAATTTAGAGGGACGAGTTCAAAAGAGTTTACATTATAGCCCAATCACTTGTGAAAGTGGATGGAGAGGAAGCTTTAGAAAAGCTGAGATATGTATAAAAGACATTAACAAAATACTGAATGGTATTGATCTATACAAAGCTCGTGGTCCTGATGAAATTTCACTTTATGTGCTGAAGATGCATGCAGATATATTACACAAACATTGAAATCCTGTTCAAGATGTCATTGGAGGAAGCTTTAGAAAAGCTGAGATATGTATAAAAGACATTAACAAAATACTGAATGGTATTGATCTATACAAAGCTCGTGGTCCTGATGAAATTTCACTTTATGTGCTGAAGATGCATGCAGATATATTACACAAACATTGAAATCCTGTTCAAGATGTCATTGGAGAAAGGCATAGTGCCAAAGGAGTGAAAAAGGCCAAATATCTTATCCACTTATAAGAAAGGAGGCCTTAAAGTGGTGTTGAACTACAGAGCAGTCTCCTTGACAAGTATGGTCTGCAAGGTATTGGAAAAGTTAATCATAAAGGAAATGGATTACTTTCTACCAGGCAGAAATTACCCAAATGAGAGGTCATATGGTTTTAGGGAAGGGAGGTCACATGTAACGAACCTCTTAGATTTCTATGAGAGAGTAATTTCTATCTTAGATGAAAGGGAAGGCTGGGTAGACTGCTTACATCTTGAACTGCCAGAAAGTATTTGACACAATACCAGATAAGAGGCTGATTAAGAAGCTGGAACACCAGGTAAAAATATAAGGGAGACTCCTCTGCAGAATTATCGTAGTGGAAGGGAACAAAGGACATGTCAGAAATGGATGGATGTCACCAGTGGAGAGCCCTAGGATTCAATTTTGGGACCATTACTCTTCATAATCTCTGTAAGTGACTTGCCTTAAGATATGGCCTCCTACCTGAATATGCTTGCAAATGCTGTAAAAGTCATGAGGAAAGTAAAAGTGAGGAGAATCAGCTTCCAAGGGAACCTAACAGACCCCAAATTTGGTCTGATACATGGCTAATGAAGTTCAGCAAATGTAAAGTAATGAGGATGGGACAAAGTGAAAGGCCTCAATATCATAATTTTTCTTTTTCTTTCTTTCAAGCTATTTGCCATTTCCCGCGTAGCAAGGTAGTGTTAAGAACAGAGGACTGGGCCTCTGAGGAATATCCTCACCTGGCCCCCTTCTCTGTTCCTTCTTTTGGAAAATTAAAAAAAAAACGAGAGGGGAGGATTTCTAACCCCCCGCTCCCTCCCTTTTTAGTCGCCTTCTACGACATGCAGGGAATACGTGGGAAGTATTCTTTCTCCCCTATCCCCTATTTGACAGAAAATAAATCTCACGATTCTGTGAATGAGAAGAACGTTGGAGTCAGTGGCATCCCTAACATATCACCAGGAGTCTCATATTTGGAGAATAATGAAGGAGACAAACTGTCTTCTTGCAAATATCTGAATAGCTTTCAAGGATATGGATAGGGTAATATTCAGTGAGCTGTTCAAATTCATACAGAAGACCAAAACTTGAATATGCTTTTCAAGTTGATCACCTCACCTAATAAAGCACAAATACCTAATAAAGGTCTTGAAGGCAACAAAGATGGTACCAGAATTAAGACAGCTAGGTTAAGGGAAAGGCTGAAGGCCTTAAATTTGCCCATCTTGGAAGAAATTTTCACATTTTTCTGATTTAGGGAGAGGTTGAAGAGTGGAGGGGCACCCCAAAAGAGACAAAGGAATGCCCTATACAGAACAAGAAGACATACATGAATATAAATTAAAAAAGATGTAAAGAAGTACATTTATAGTATATGATTGGTGGATGAATGGAAGAGAATGACTGAGAACATGATTAAGCAGACAGCATATGTAATTCTATAAAGTTGTATATCACAGAATGCTCAAGATATGGAGCCTAACAAGTGTAAAAGTCCTTCCTCATACAGTACAAATAGGTAATTGTAAACACACTTATATTAGGAAAGAAATATGTTGGGTACATTTTCATCCTCTCTCAGCCACTTTTACACATTGATAAACTTGATGGTATGACACTGTTTCTTAGTTCTATAACAGCTTTTAAAGATCAGCAATCTTACTTTCCTGACTTTTCATTTCCCTTACTTCTACAGCTGTCTGTCTTTTCTTTCTTCCATACTTAACTTTAAGCCTTTATGTATTGTTAATGAGGGAAAACCTTATTTTTTTCATATATTTTCATTTCATGGTGCAAGCAGGAAGTAAATGCTGTACAGATACATATAGGTCAAACAAACATGCATAGTCCTTCAGCAAAGTTTCAATGTTTTGAAGTACAGAGATAGATGGTAAAGAACTGCTTAAGCAAAACTGCATGTGACACCCTGCTTTAAAAGCAGGAAGGTACAATATGACAGGAAATTATACATAATGATGACAGGCAGACAGAGAACATAAAAAAAATTCAATTTAACTGTGAAAGGAGAATTTCCATAATGAAATGCACTATACAATAATGTTTACCTATATGCACTATATATCTGAGTGTATAAACAATCAGACAAATATAGGTCAAAGAAATATACACACAAGTAGAGCTGAAAATAGATACACTTACACCATCATCCTTTACATGCTAATGAATTACACTGCTAATCCCAATCAAATACAGTACATTGAATTAACTGGATCAACCTTTCTTTAATAATGTTTAAAGAACTGAATTAATGAGCTACCCTTTCTTGAACTTATATGAATTACTGCTTAAGCAACTACTTCAACCTGATCTTAACATATCATGCAGCAGAATGAAATGGTCATCATACAAAAATTACAACCTTTTTAAATTACTTTTTTCTGTGCTTGAATAACCTGCAAACATGGGTTTCACAGCTTCAGCAACTATCATGAGTAAGGCACACACTTCATCTACTGGGAGAGGAAAATTACCTAACAAGTCACAGAAAACCCAGCAAACATAACCTGGAATGTCCTAAATGCATTAATTATATCACAATGGTTTAATTAGCTATCAGTTAATCCTAATACTAGTTAATATCTAGCTCAACTACAAGAGAAAATCCAGCTAGCTCCTCAGAACATGTACTGTTCAAGACATAAACCCACAATATGGGTATGTAAATTACGTGCTATGTCATTTCAATAGTTCAGAGATCCCTTTACAAAAATTAATTTTCTGAGCCAGACAATGAACCAATGAAACCTTTAAATTAATGAAGTTGTTACTAAGCATTCATTAAGAGAGGCTTTCTTAACTGTATAGATGTTCAAGTAATATTAGGAGGAGCGCTCACGAGATACATTATATACTGGTAAATCTTAAACTTCCCTTCAAGTAGGAATATCAGACCTAAACAAGAATAAACACCATCAGTTTGGTCACCCCATTTTTAAGTACTCACTGACTTACAGTAGCACGTCCATTGGTGAGCAACAAAGACTCAAAGCTACATATGGGAACTACGCTAGAGAAGAGGCTAGCAGCCAAATAATTACCCATGTTGGACATCAGAGGTATGTGGAGGAACAGGATTTACAAGCTTTTCAATATTTCTCGAGAAATGAATACTTGCTGTTCTTCAAAATTAGTAATGACAAGTCAATGAAACGACATGGCAAGAAATTCAGATCCAAGTTAAAAAATATGAAGAAATACATCTAAAGCTGCTGATTCATAGGTATATCGACAAGCTTAGAAAGAAACTAAATGCAGACAGCGTAAATATATTTTGATTACAAGGATCTATTGATCATTTACACCTTGTTTAATTTATGCTGGCTTAAGCTTGGAAGAGCACGTCCACTGGTGGGCAACAAAGCCTTAAAGTTATGTATGGGAACTAAGCTAGAGAGGCTAACAGCCAAATAATTACCCATGTTAGACAACATGAGTATGAGAAGGAACATGATTTACAAGCTTTTCAATGGATTTCAAGAAATTAATACTGTTCTTCAAAATTAGAAATGACAGGTCAATGAAAGGACATGGCAAGAAATTAAGAACCAAGTAAAAAAAATACGAAGAAATTCTTCTAAAGTTGCTGATTCATATATGTATGAACAAACTTGGAAAGAAACTAAATGCAGACAGCATGAATATATTTGAATCACAAAGACCTCTCGATTTATGCTTAATTGGTTTATGTAATTTTTAGAATAATACACACAATCATTTACACTTTTCTTAATTTACACTGGCTTGAGCTTGGAATAATGCAGTTATCACTGGGCTGGCAGTGCAGTGATGAAGTGTTGCCAGTGCCATGTGAGAGGCATATGTATACATGGTGTACATACAGTCTACAGTCATGGACTGGTTCAGTATTTTCTGCTGCAGTATACTGCATATGTTTTGCCCCTTGCATCATGCCATCAAAGCATCTTTTAGGTTCTCCTGGTACCAGTGGTGATAAGAAGCATGAGGCTATCACCACTGAGGTGAAAATGGCCGCAATCAAACATTACAAGAGAGGTGAATGAACAGTAGGTAGTAGTTGGCAGGCAGCCAATGACCTAGGAGGTATATTACCAGCACTATCCACCTGGGTATCAGGAGAGTTAGTGATGGCTGCATAGTGAGCCAGCACTTCAGTGGATGACAAGTAACACTCCTCTGACCCAAACAGCCATCTTTTCTTTCTGCCTTGCCCACACATGGACTACTGGCATTCTGTTGACAAACACAATCTCTCCTTGTCACAGATAACATTTAAAAACAACTCATTCTTTGTAACTCTAGACTTTCCTCTGGTGAGTGCTATGTGCTACCCCTGCCTTTTGGCAAAACAGTAAGAGCAATAGATAGAAAATGTAGGTAGGAACATTAGGTAGGAGCATGAGGTGGAAATGTTAGACAGATGTAGTAAGTAGGATCATTAGGTGGACACAGTCAGTAGGAGCATCTGCAGACAATGCACTAGACTTGCCCTCTGCTAGTGACCTGTTAAGGGTTAGGCACTAAAGGCTAAGAAGAAGCACTGGAGTCCACAAGTTATGGAGACTATTACCGTGTCACCCCTTTGAGGGAGTTCCAGAGGGAACAGACATCAGAAATATAGATAGATATTGACTGAACAGCTGATATTAAGCATACCCTTAGACTTAACGAATTGTGAAGGTTACAGAGAATGACCAGTTGGCTGTGAAGGAACTCTGGAAGTCCTTAACCATCAGGAATGACATCATCATCATCAGTGAGGCATGGAAGGAAATCACCAGTGTTTGTATGAATGAACTGTAGTGGAAGCTTTGCCCTCAGTTGTTTCATAGATCCCAGGGTTTTGATGGTAAAATCACAATATCAAGAATGCATGCTCCTATTGTAGAAATGGCAAAATGAGTTGGCTTTGATCAGGTTGATGTGGATGAGTTGCTAGAATCACATAAGGAAGAGCTCTTCAATGAAGACCTATTTTAGCTGGAGAAGAAATGAAAAAGAAGGGGAGGCTGAGCAAGTGCATTTTCTAACTAGCAAGATGTTCGCTGAAGCATTTCACCACACTGACCATATTCTTAGTATATTTGATGATGATCCAACACTGAACAGAATTCAAAGGTGGCCCAAAATGCCCTAGCTGACATCAGGTGCTAGACAGAAATACGCCATAAGAAGACAATGATGGATAAACAGACAACACCAGTTTTTTTAAGAAAAATGACACATAAGAAAGACCAGTCATCAACATTTGGCAATCTAATACCTAAACTCACTTGACCTTCATCTCCACCTTCCACAACTATGTGATCTGACACAGATGACCCTTTCCAAGTAACTCCACTCTACTCCCTCTCCATCAGCTCTAGCAAGCACTTCAAGAACAAAAGTAACCTTAAGTGTTGTAATTCACTTAATTTTCTGTTTTTATTGATAGAATTCATTTCAAAATATGTATGTTATAGAGTTTTATATTTCTTGTTTAGTGTATATTGCAGTTTTTCACTGTTATAGTTTTCAGTACGGTCTTTTTAATGATAAGACCCTCTAACCTCTATTACTTACATTATCTGATTTATGCATTTTCATTTAAGCAACTACTGTCAAGAACTACTGCATAAATCAAGAGGTCCCTGTAATGTATGATAGTACAAAAAATCTAAGTGGTCGAGCCCTAAAAGTGTAGGGAACCCTTTCCAGAGTGGGCATATACATAGTCACATGATTCCCTAAAATCATATAATGATAATTATAAAGGGCAAGAGTATTCATTCAACAAAATGTTGAAGATCAAGGGGACTTTTGCCAGCAGCATAATCAATGGTAGCATACATGGCATTCCATTTTTGAAACAGAAAATTTTAAATTGCATATTTGACAATCTTAACCAAAACACTTTAGTAAGACTTAATTCTTCAGTAATGTACATCTTAGAAACAATCAGATTTTTTCATACCAAAGGTAACAGAGCACATGGAACCATATGCGCATAATCAAGAAATCTATACAGAGAAACTTTATCCAAAATTCTAGTAATCTAAAGACTGATCTGCAAAACAGGATAGGTTCAAAGGCATAATCTTCAAATTTCAAAAGTTTCCAAAGGAGAACTGCAGTTGAAAACTCCTTTCACAAACAAATCAATAGGAAGTATGTATTTGCAAGAACAGGCTAAATCTTTCAGGAATGGATATGATAAGCCAGCTTTTTCAGAGCTTACTTTTTCAGTGTAATGGCACCAGCCATGGAAACTGTCTGCATCAAGACCAGGCATATAAAACATCTATTCATACAGAGGAGACCTTAAAGAAAAAGCTGAATTTTCTAGCAGGCAGAAAAGGAAACTCATTTGATACAGTGGATATCATCTTAGCAGAAAAGAAGAGAAGAGCCTTATTTTTTCTTCTTTTAAGGGTTAGGGTTACCAGAGACAAACACATAGGGCCACTACTATTCACAACCAATCTTAGTGACCTGTCTGAAGGATTGAATTCATACCTGTACATATTTGCCTCTGATGTTAAGGTCATATGAGAAGTATGGAATGGCATGGATTGCATCAGCTAACAAAGGTATTTTCTTTTTTTTCTTTTTCATACTTTGTCGCTGTCTCCCGCGTTTGCGAGGTAGTGCAAGGAAACAGACGAAAGAATGGCCCAACCCACCCACATACACATGTATATACATAAACGCCCACATACGCAGGCAGAAAAGGAGACTCATTTGGTAGAGTGAATATCATCTTAGCAGAAAAGAAGAGAAGAACCTTATTTTTTTCTTCTTTTAAGGGTTAGGGTTACCAGAGACAAACACATAGGACCACTCCTATTTTCAACCAATTTTAGTGACCTGCCTGAAGGATTGAATTCAAACCTGTACATATTTGCCTCTGATGTTAAGGTCATATGAGAAGTAAGGAATGGCAGGGACTGCATCAGCTAACAAAGGTATTCTATTTTTTCCTTTATTATACTTTGTCGCTGTCTCCTGCGTTTGCGAGGTAGTGCAAGGAAACAGTCAAAAGAATGGCCTAACCCACCCACATACACATGTATATACATAAATGCCCACACACTCACATATACATACCTATACGTTTTAGCGTATACATACGTATACACTTTAACATATACATATATATACATACACAGACTAACCCTGGGGATAGGGGAGAAAGAATACTTCCCATGTATTCCCCGCGTGTCGTAGAAGGTGACTAAAAGGGGAGGAAGTGGGTGGCTGGAAATCCTCCCCTCTTGTTTTTTTTAATTTTCCAAAAGAAGGAACAGAGAAGGGGGCCAGGTGAGTATATTCCCTAAAAGGCCCAGTCCTCTGTTCTTAACGCTACTTCGCTAATGCGGGAAATGGCGAATAGTATGAAAGAAAGAACATACATATACATATACACATGTACATATTCACACATGCCACCTTCATCCATTCCCGTTGCCACCCCGCCACACATGAAATGGCACCCCACCCTCTCCCAGCGCCCGAGTGAGGTAGCACTAGGAAAAGACAATTAAGGCCACATTTGTTCACACTCAGTCTCTAGCTGTCATTTGTAATCCACTGAAACCATAGCTCCCTTTCTACATCCAGGCCCCACAAAACTTTCCATGCTTTATCCCAAGCGCTTCACATGCCCTGGTTCATTCCATTGACAGCATGTCGACCCGGTATACCACATCATTCCAATTCACTCTATTCCTTACACACCTTTCACCCTCCTGTATATTCAGGCCCCGATCGCTCAAAATCTTTTTCATTCCATCCTTCCAACTCCAATTTGGTCTCCCACTTCTTGTTCCCTCCACCTCTGACACATATATCCTCTCTATCAATCTTTCCTCACTCATTCTCTCCATGTGACCAAACAATTTCAACACACCCTCTTCTGCTCTCTCAACCACACTCTTTTTATTATCCCACATCTCTCTTACCCTTTCATTAGTAACTCGATCAAACCACCTCAGACCACATATTGTCCTCAAACATCTCATTTCCAACACATCCACCCTCCTCTGCACAAACCTATCTATAGCCCATGCCTTGCAACCATATAACACTTAGAACCACTATTCCTTCAAACATACCCATTTTTGCTCTCCGAGATAACATTCTCACCATCCACACATCTTCAACGCTCCCAGAGCCTTTGCCCCCTCCCCCACCCTATGACTCACTTCCGCTGCTAAATCCACTCCCAGATATCTAAAACACTTTACTTCCTCCAGTTTTTCTCCTTTCAAACTTACCTCCCAATTGACTTGTCCCTCAACCCTACTGAACCTGATAACCTTGCTCGTATTCACATTTACTCTCAGCTTTCTTCTTACACACACTTTACCAAAGTCAGTCACCAACTTCAGCAGTTTCTCACCCGAATCAGGCACCAGTGCTGTACCATCACTGAACAACAACTGACTCACTTCCCAAGCTCTCTCATCCACAACAGACAGCATACTTGCCCCTCTCTCCAAATCTCTTGCATTCACCTCCCTAACAACCCCATCCATAAACAAATTAAACAACCATGGAGACATCACGCACCCCTGTCACAAACCAACATTCACTGAGAACCAATCACTTTCCTCTCTTCCTACTCGTACACATGCCTTACATGGTCAATAAAAACTTTTCACTGCTTCTAGCAACTTACCTCCCACACCATATACCCTTAATACCTTCCACAGAGCATCTCTATCAACTCTATAATATGCCTTCTCCAGTTCTATAAATGCTACATACAGATCCATCAGTTTTTCTAAATATTTCTCACATTCTTCAACACAAAAACCTGATCCACACATCCTCTACCACTTCTGAAACCACACTGCTCTTCCCCAATCCGATGCTCTGCACATGCCTTGAACTTCTCAATCAATACCCTCCCATATAATTTCCCAGGAATACTCAACAAACTATTACCTCTGTAATTTGAACACTCAACTTCATCCTCTTTGCCTTTGTACAATGGCACTATGCATGCATTCTGCCAATCCTCAGGCACTTCACCATGAACCATACATACACTGAATATCCTCACCAACCAGTCAACAATACAGTCTCCCCCTTTTTTAAAAAATTCCGCAGCAATACCATCCAAACCTGCTGCCTTGCCAGCTTTCATATTCCGCAAAGATTTTACTACCTTTTCTCTGTTTACCAAACCATTCTCTCTGACCCTCTCACTTCGTATACCACCTCGACCAAAACACCCTATATCTGCCACTCTATTATCAAACACATTCAATAAAACTTTAAAATACTCAGCCCATCTCCTTCTCACTTCACCACTACTTGTTATTACCTCCCCATATGCCCTCTTCACCAATGTTCCCATTTGTTCTCTTGTCGTACACACTTTATTTACCTCCTTCCAAAACACCTTCTTATTCTCCCTAAAATTTAATGATACTCTCAACCCAACTCTCATTTCCCTTCTTTTTCACCTCTTGCACCTTTCTCTTGATCTCTTGCCTCTTTCTTTTATACATCTCCATGTCATTTGCACTATTTCCCTGCAAAACTCGTCCAAATGCCTCTCTCTTCTCTTTCACTAACAATCTTAATTCTTCATCCCACAACTCACTACCCTTTTTAATCTGCCCACCTCCCACCTTCCTCATGCCACAGGCATCTTTTGTGGAAGCCATCTCTGCTTCCCTAAATACATCCCATTCCTCCCTCACTCCCCTTACATCGATTGCTCTCACCTTTTTCCATTCTGCACTCAATTTCTCCTGGTACTTCCTCACACAAGTCTCCCTTTCAAGCTCACTTACTCTCACCACTCTCTTCACCCAAACATTCTTTCTTCTATTCTGAAAACATCTACAAATCTTCACCTTTGCTTTCACAAGATAATGATCAGACATCCCTCCAGTTGCCCCTCTCAGCACATCTACATCCATAAGTCTCTCTTTCACTTGCCTATCAATTAACACTTAATCCAATAATGCCCTTTGGCCATCTCTCCTACTTACATACGTATACTTATGTTTATCTCTTTTTAAATCAGGTATTCCCAATCACCAGTCCTTTTTCAGCACACAAATCAACAAGCTCTTCACCATTTCCATTTACAGCAATGAACACCCCATGCACACCAATTATACCCTGAACTGCCACATAACTCACCTTTGCATTCAAATTAACCATCACAATAACCTGGTCTCGTGCATCAAAGCTGCTAACATACCCACTCAGCTGCTCCCAAAACACTTGCCTCTCATGATCCCTCTTCTCATGACTAGGTGCATAGGCACCAATAATCACCCATCTCTCTCCATCCACTTTCACTTTTACCCATATCACTCTACAGTTTACTTTCTTACACTCTATCACATACTCCCACAACTCCTGCTTCAGGAGTAGTGCTACTCCTTCCCTTGCTCTTGTCTCTCACCAACCCCTGACTTTACTCCCAAAACATTCCCAAACCACTCTTCCCCTTTACCCTTGAGCTTTGTTTCACTCAGAGCCAAAACATCCAGGTTCCTTTCCTCAAACATACTACCTATCTCTCCTTTTTCTCATCTTGGTTACATCCACACACATTTAGACACCCCAATCTGAGCCTTCAGGGAAGATGAGCACTCCTTGCACGACTCCTTCTGTTTCCCATTTAGAAAGTTAAAAATACAAGGAGGGGAGGGTTTCTAGTCCCCCGCTCCCGTCCCCTTTAGTCGCCTACTACGACACACAGGGAATGCATGGGAAGTAGTCTTTCTCCCCTATCCCCGGGTACTTAGAAAATATATGCAAATTAATGAAGATTAAAAAAAAAAAAATATATGCAAATTAATGAAGATGGAAAAAATTTAAAGAAGGCCTTGATATGACAATGACCTGGCTGGAAGCATGCCATATGAATCGGTTTGTGAAAGGAGTTCATTGTCAATACTGTATGTGATCTATTGCCAGAATGCCTTACTAGGGGAATTGTGATGGAGGCAATCTTTTTAATGGATAATATCATAACTGTATCTAGTTAAGGAAGTGTTCAATGAACCATTTAAAACTTTTATTAGACCAAAATTAGAATGTGCATATCAGGTTTGGTCGTTTTATTTAAGAAACATAAACAACTACTAGAAAAGAAACAGAGTAGGACCCAAAGATGGTACCTAAAAAAAAAGGGAGCTGAGTTATAGGGGAAAATGAAATGCTATACAGATGCCCATCTAGATTCACAACAAAGAGAAAAGTAAGAGGAACCTTGATTACAACCTTTAGGTTCCTAAACTAATTTGACAATATTAAAAGATAATTCTATGAAAGATGTCAAGAAAGAGTAACCAAATATCATACCAAGCAATTAAGCAAGTACAAAAGATCTAAAGAATTACTGCAGTTTCACAGTATGGATGAATGGAATAAGCTAGGTGATGAGACTGTGAATGCAGACAATATACGTAATTTTAAATTGATATATGATAGCAAGGAAAGTGCAAGAAGTGTGGTTGCAAGGAGCCGAAAACTCCCTCCCATTACTGAGTGAATATGTTATGGCACAGATAAAGTCTGTTCTCTTTATAGTGACCAACATGGCACAGGCAAACGATGCCCCCTATCAATGCTATCTCAGGTGAAATGAAAAGGAAAAGAATGACGAAAGTCATCAGGGCTACACAAATGTTTGTATGCCTCACTTTTAATGGATGAAAGGATGAGGGATGAAGGAAAGATGAAAGAAGCACAACAATTCCACATCTTTATTGTTCAAAGAAAGGAGGTATCATCTTGGTCTCTCCGCCCATGGCCAGTTTCAAGAGGAAAGAAGGGAAGAAACAGCCATATGTGTGCCGTGTGTCCTAGCCTTGATGGTAAGGACACATGCAGAAAGCTCATGAAAGCATTGGTCAAAATAATACTTGTAGAACATGACAGGGTAGCAACACTTCTGCAAAGAAAATGGATGGTTGCATAAAGGTAATGCATCAAGAATAATTGAGATGGGAGGTTTTTAATTCGACTCTTGTTAATTGGGAGGAAGATGAACTACCCTATGTATGTGAGCAGTCCTCTATAACAGCGAATTTAAACCTTGTAAATTTGCGACAGCTACTTAGAAGAAAAATAATTATGGCACCTATACAGCATCCCTTACTTTTGGAAAGCAGACTTTGTGATGATGATTATGTAGGGTTTCCAAGAGAGAGTGAGTGATATAGTTATGCCAAATATGTTGATGTTATCACAGAATTGTATTGTAGTGATTTGAAACTGAATAGGGGGAGACGAGTTACACTTAAGAAGAGTTTCAGGGAGAAATTGTCTCTGCAATAGAATTTAACCATGCTATGGTTTACAACCTCTGTGATGTTACACATGAGAAACTGAACTGAGAAAGGAGATATTTTCAATATGAGAAAGAAAACAGGCATTAACTAAGGGGGAGGAGGGAAAGTGAGTTAAAGAGTGTGAATCGGGATCATCAATGTAAGAGTGAATAGGGTAAAAAGTTGATGAGAGAAGATCTTTTATAGAAAGATGAGAGTTGGCAAGAGGACAGAACCATGAGGAACATCACTCTCGACAGGATAAGAGGGAGAAGCTGCACTGTTATCAACTAATGCAATGGCTGGCCAATGAGGAAGGTGTTCATAAAGAAACAAAAAACAGAAGAAACAAAAACTTGTGCCACAGCCTATAAGGAAGACCAGAGGTAAGATGCACTGGAATGGAGATCACCTGTGAACCTTGAGCACTGACAGCCATATTGGTAATGAGAAAGAGAGGAATGGAATTCTAAGTGCTCAAAAAAGAGAGCTCTGGAAAGTTTCAAACTCTTAGGAGATGGCAAAAGTGAGAGCTATGGACTGATAATTGGAAGGGTTAGAATAAACTCCTTCCTTAGGAATAGGCTACACCAAGGCATGCTTCTGAGGAAGGAAAATCTGGGTTCTTAGGCAAAGATGAAATAGGTGAGCAAGGAGTGGTGTTAGCTCAGAGGCATAATCCCTTAGAACATGAGGGGGCATGCCATCAGGGCCATATCCCTTCCCATTAAGAGATGGGAAAGTACTCAGATGACCGTGTGAGAAGACAATATAGGATAAAGTATAGGTTTACTAGGGGATGATTGGGGAGGACTAGATGCAGAATCACCTGTTGTTAGATTAGGGGAAAATAAGTACTAAAAAGTGTGAATTTCCCAACTGGAGTGTTAACTATACATTGATCAGGTTGGAGGAAAGGAAATATTGAGATACAGAAGTTGCTGGAAAAGTTTTGGTTAAGGGGCAGAAAGATTTGCCAGAGGAAGAAGTCATATCACTTTCTTTTTGTGAAGGTGTCTGTAACTTTATGGAGAGCAACTCTGCAGAGATTGCATGCAAAATGAAATAAAACTGGGTTTCTGGGGAAGGGGAGAGTTTCATGACCCAATATGCTCTTCCTATGATGCAACATGCATCAGAATAAAAGCAATCAAACCATGATTAGGGTAAGAAAGATCTAGAAAAAGATATGTTGAGCTCCATCCTGGCCAAGATAATCTCAACTTTATCATAAACACAGAGTGCAGGGATAGCCACTGAGCTTTCTCACAGATCAAGAATTACCATTCAGACAAGTGACAGAGTGAGTATGGCTAATCAGAAATTATGGGATAAGATTATAGTCAGACAACCCTAAGGGAGCAGAAATAGTAAATGAACAGCACAAGTGTTCAGAGGTAAAAAGAGAGATTAAAAGCACTGGAAGGGTGACCAAGAAAGGAGCTCACATTAGGTTTTAATATTTATTCCAGATCCTTAATGTAGGAGAAAAAAATGCCTCAGCTCCATTGGAATCATCCTAGGTAGAGGTTACCCAATTCCTGTGGCATTCATTGAAATCCCTTGCATAGAGGATTTCAGAAGTGGATGAAGAGAGAGTAATATTCCATGGCAGGAAGTGAAATAGATAAAGAGTTGTATACAGTTGAAGGAACTGCTGGGGAAATGTACAGAACACAGATGACAGCAACGTTAGGAGACTTGAGATCCAAGAGGCAAGCAATAGGTGTTTTTTGGTCCACACTTAAGAGCAGAAATTATGGTGCAGTTTGTAGTTACATTTATCTAGTTAAGTTGAGGACTGGATATCGCAGGATAAACAAAAAATATCAAAAATCACAATTCTCAAAATTGTAACAAACTGGAAACTAACATGGCTGTAAGAACTTAAAATAAAATTTTGCACCATACATATTCCCCCAACCTTCTATACAGATTATATCTACTTATTTTTTATATTTCTTATTATTTTGCTGTGTCGCTGTCTCCCGCGTTAGCAAGGTAGCGCAAGGAAACAGACGAAAGAATGACCCAACCCACCCACATACACATGTATATACATACATGTCCACACACGCAAATATACATACCTATACATCTCAACGTATACATATATATATATATACACACACAGACATATACATATATACACATGTACATAATTCATACTGTCTGCCTTTATTCATTCCCATCGCCACCTCACCACACATGAAATAACAACCCCCTCCCCCCTCAGGAGTGCAAGGTAGCGCTAGGAAAAGACAAAGGCCACATTCGTTCACACTCAGTCTCTAGTTGTCATGTAATAATGCACCGAAACCACAGCTCCCTTTCCACATCCAGGAACTTTCCATGGTTTACCCCAGATGCTTCATATGCCTTGGTACAATCCACTGACAGCACGTCGACCCTGGTAAACCACATCGTTCCAATTCACTCTATTCCATGCATGCCTTTCACCCTCCTGCATGTTCAGGCCCCGATCACTCAAAATCTTTTTTACTTCATCTTTCCACCTCCAGTCTGGTCTCCCACTTCTCCTCGTTCCCTCCACCTCTGACACATATATCCTCTTTGTCAATCTTTCCTCACTCATTCTCTCCATGCGACCAAACCATTTCAACACACCCTCTTCTGCTCTCTCAACCACACTCTTTTTATTATCAAACATCTCTCTTGCCCTTTCATTACTTACTCGATCAAATCACCTCACACCACATATTGTCCTCAAACATCTCATTTCCAGCATATCCACCCTCCTCCACACAACTCTATCTACAGCCCACGCCTCACAACCATACAACATTGTTGGAACCACTATTCCTACAAACATACCCATTTTTGCTTTCCAAGATAATGTTCTCGACTTCCACACATTTCAACGCTCCCAGAACTTTTGCTCCTTCCCCCACCCTATGATTCCCTTCCGCTTCCGTGGTTCCATCCGCTGCCAAATCCACCTCCAGATATCTAAAACACCTCACTTCCTCCAGTTTTTCTCCATTCAAACTTACCTCCTAACTGACTTTACCCTCAACCCTACTGTACCTAATAACCTTGATCTTGTTCACATTTACTCTCAGCTTTCTTCTTTCACACACTTAACCAAACTCAGTCATCAGCTTCTGCACTTTCTCACACGAATCAGCCACAAGTGCTGTATCATCAGCAAAAAACAACTTACTCACTTCCCAAGCTCTCTCATCCACAACAGACTGCATACTTGCCCCTCTTTCCAAAACTCTTGCATTCACCTCCCTAACGACCCCATCCATAAACAAATTAAACAACCATGGAGACATCACACACCCCTGCTGCAAACCAACATTCACTGAGAACCAATCACTTTCCTCTCTTCCTACTCGTACACATGCCTTACATCCTTGATAAAAACTTTTCACTGCTTCTAACAACTTGCCTCCCACACCATATATTCTTAATACCTTCCACAGAGCATCTCTATCAACGCTATCATATGCCTTCTCCAGATCCATAAATGCTAGATACAAATCCATTTGCTTTTCTAAGTATTTCTCACATACATTCTTCAAAGCAAACACCTGATCCACACATCCTCTACCACTTCTGAAACCACACTGCTCTTCCCCAATCTGATGCTCTGTACATGCCTTCACCCTCTCAATTAATACCCTCCCATATAATTTCCCAGGAATACTCAACAAACTTATGCCTCTGTAATTTGAGCACTCACTTTTATCTCCTTTGCCTTTGTACAATGGCACTATGCAAGCAATCCGCCAATGCTCACTTGAGTCATACATACATTAAATAACCTTACTAACCAGTCAACAATACAGTCACCCCCTTTTTTAATAAATTCCACTGCAATACCATCCAAACCTGCTGCCTTGCCGGGGCTTTCATCTTCTGCAAAGCTTTTACCACCTCTTCTCTGTTTACCAAATCATTCCCCATAACCCTCTCACTTTGCACACCACCTTGACCAAAACACCCTATATCTGCCACTCTATCATCAAACACATTCAACAAACCTTCAAAATACTCACTCCATCTCCTTCTCACATCACCACTACTTATCACCTCCCCACTAGCCCCCTTCACTGATGTTCCCATTTGTTCCCTTGTCTCACGCACTTTATTTACCTCCTTCCAAAACATCTTTTTATTCCCCCTACAATTTAATGATACTCTCTCACCCCAACTCTCATTTGCCCTCTTTTTCACCTCTTGCACCTTTCTCTTGACCTCCTGCCTCATTCTTTTATACATCTCCCACTCATTTGCATTATTTCCATACAAAAATCATCCAAATGCCTCTCTCTTCTCTTTCACTAATAATCTTACTTATTCATCCCACCACTCACTACCCTTTCTAATCTGCCCACCTCCCACGCTTCTCATGCCACAAGCATCTTTTGCGCAAGCCATCACTGCTTCCCTAAATACATCCCATTCCTCCCCCACTCCCCTTACATCTTTTGTTCTCACCTTTTTCCATTCTGTACTCAGTCTCTCCTGGTACTTCCTCACACAAGTCTCCCAAGCTCACTTACTCTCACCACTCTCTTCACCCCAAAATTCTCTCTTCTTTTCTGAAAACCTCTACAAATCTTCACCTTTGCCTCCACAAGATAATGATCAGACATCCCTCCAGCTGCACCTCTCAGCACATTAACATCTAAAAGTCTCTCTTTCGCGTGCCTATCAATTAACACATAATCCCATAACACTCTCTGGCCATCTCTCCTACTTACATACATATACTCATGTATATCTCTCTTTTTAAACCAGGTATTCCTAATCACCAGTCCTTTCTCAGCACTAAATCTACAAGCTCTTCACCATTTCCATTTACTACACTGAACACCCCATGTACACCAATTATTCCCTCAACTGCCACATTACTCACCTTCGCATTCAAATCACCCCGGTCTCGTGCATCAAAACTACTAACACACTCACTCAGCTGCTCCCAAAACACTTGCCTCTCATGGTCTTTCTTCTCATGCCCAGGTGCATATGCACCAATAATCACCCATCTCTCTCCAACCACTTTCAGTTTTACCCAAATCAATCTAGAGTTAACTTTCTTACACTTTCACCCACTGCCACCACCCCTGTTTCAGGAGTAGTGCTACTCCTTCCCTTGCTCTTGTCCTCTCACTAACCCCTGACTTTACTCCCAAGACATTCCCAAACCACTCTTCTTCCCCTTTACCCTTGAGCTTTGTTTCACTCAAAGCCAAAACATACTACTATCTCTCCTTTTTTCTCATCCTGGTTACATTCACACACATTTAGACACCCCCAATCTGAGCCTTCGAGAAGGATGAGCACTCCCCGCGTGACTCCTTCTAGAAAGTTAAAATACAAGGAGGGGAGGGTTTCTAGCCCCCTGCTCCCATACCCTTTAGTTGCCTCCTACGACACGTGAGGAATGGGTGGGAAGTATTCTTTCTCCCCTGTTCATCACAGATATGAAAACAATTATTTCATCTTAATATAAAAAGTTGATAAATCCCTAAAGATGGCTGATGAGTGGTGGAATGTGCATATTCTTATTAACCTTAGCCCACATTAGATTTGCCAGCACAATTTTCTTGATGCACCTATATAATTTGTGTCTACTACAATGATATACACTTTTGGAGCATAATGCAGGAACATGATGAAATTATCTATGTAATGGAGACCTGAATGGATTCCCTAAACAATAAACCTCAAGTTAACTTCAGAATTCTGCCACAGTAACACAAATGTGTTAACTCTAGCATCCTGCACAACAATCATGCATTTAAGCTTTCTCACTCTCTCATGCTAATAACTGCAAATATCATGCATTTTTCTATGAAAATATTTCAATATTTCACCCATTTTATAACCACACAAAAATTAAATAAAAGAATGAATAATGGTAGCACCTGCAGCAAATTACAAAGTGCACCACTTACAAAGTGCACCACTTACTTAAAATGAAGCATGAGTGTCATACTAAAAAAAGCATTATTTGTATTTAAGGTATCTTTCAAAGGCAATATCACCAATTTCATGAGACAATGTCATCACTATAGCTTACAGAACTACCCCTTTATTTTCATGGTCAATTGGAGCAAAACTGATTGATGACAGTATTTCTGAACATATTAGATTGCAGTAACAATAAATGCCATCATAGAAAATTATCCACACAAAAGTTTTAGTCACAAGCATTCTAAAACTTCACATCTGGAACTGCTTAGCCAAGTCTCACACATGGGCACCCACAGAAGTATTTCCAAAGGGAGACATAACTTACATGCACAATACAGGGATCAGCTTTACCAGTATAAGTCAAAGATTAAAAGAATGAGTCATGTGTGCTTAAATGTTTAGCTGGACTATATATGCATGAATTTTTATGAAATATAGGCCACCTTAAAGTACACCTAGTTAGATATTTGATTCAATTATGTAAAAAAAATTTGAATATCCATGTCAGCCTAAAAATGTATGCTGCAATCTAGTAACTACAACCAAGATATGCTGTATTCAGTATCTTTTTTCTGAGAAAATGTTAAGGGTAACAAATGCTCCCTCTTGCCCCATCCTGTGGGGACTCATGGTCTCGCATGTTATGATTTCCCAATGTTGATGTCTCTTGCATTGTCACTAGCCAGCACCATGATACTTAAGTTCTTCAGTTCATTCTATGGGATCTTCCTTTGAAATAGAACTTGGTATTTAAGTATATGTGAGTAATGTATACACTAATGTTATAGTGGTTTTTTTTCCTATTTGTTGTTTGAGAAATCAGTGGCTGTTTCATTCCACTTCACTCTTTTGACTATTCAACGACTGGCTTTAAGTTACTTTGTCATAGATTTTATTTTTTCATTGCAGGTAGTTCAACAATCTTCTCATCTTCATTAAATTTTCTGAAAAGTAAATACAACATGCAATTTCTCCTTATATTAGACCAGTCTCCCCATTCCTTGCACCTTTTGGGCAGATTAATCTAGCCACTTCTTAGTGTTTTTTCTTTCTCCCACAGACCATAAGTATCAGAGATACTTGTGGAAGGGACATAAGTGAGGAGAGGAAGTAAAACTGGCATCAATGTGCAAAATGTAAAGTTGGGGCACATGGGATGGAACCTGCCTTGCTGTGGGATACCAGGCCAGTTCAGTGGATCTTTCAGAGCCCTCCCATCAGCAGCTCCCATTCCAGGAACCACTTTCTAGGAGAAAAGAGTTCTGTCAAAGCCTTCTGGCTGCAATTTCATCTGTATTCCATTTCTGAGGCCCATGGTTGATAAATCTATTTCCAGTGGCACCAGGCACTTACACACATCCTCCAGTAAAATTTTTAATGCTTTAAGGTTTCAGCAAGGATATAGCTGTGTCACATTTCTACTAAAATCCCCCTTATTGAATAAGGTGATGCAGGCCATTACTTCATCTTTCCCTGTACATCAGTGGGTAGACTAAAGTCCTACTGGTTCCCCCATTCAAACGAACATCAGACTGGGACACATTAGGGCTCTAACGACATGTATCACATTCCATCCTACAGACGGCTACATGTTACACTGCAGAGGCCAATGTACTTCCAACTGGGTCACTTCAAGGTTCCAGTGACATCCATCACCTGCTTAAGAAGCCTACACTGTTCAAGCTAATGTCTGACGGTGCTGGACACCTTTGACAGACCCCCAATAGAACCTCTTTATTTTAGGTCCTACAGCATTCCAGTAAAACGTATTGTTTCACCAGAAACCTAACAGATTAACATGAATCATAGTCTTTACCTTCCTGCCCAAGGAACCTCTTCTATGAAACTCCTTCAGCACTCAGGAAGCCACCTACATTTACTAAAAAGGACCATTAGTCAAGGAGTGTGGTGGCCAAGAAAGAGAATTTCACTGTTTCAAATGGTTTTGCTGAACTTATCCTCACAACTTCATGGGTTGTGTGTTCCTGGAAGTTTTCTTCATGCTTAGACTCACTGGTAATTAAGCAGGGTATGAATAAGGTGTTTAGTGAATGGAAAGATAAAATGGAAGAGCTTCCAAGTCATCTAAAATAATGGTTTAAACCCTGTCATCTTCTTTTTTATCTGAAACATGCCACCTTTGATCATTTGTCCATTATTAGCAAACATATTTTCTTCAGCTGCATGAAGAATAAGAGTTTTGCAGATAAGAAACAGCATGTCAGATAGAAAGAATGGAGAATATGGCTTTCAAACCTGCCTTTCCTCATGTCAAGTTACTCTTTCTCAAGATGTGGATAAAGCTGCAAAGGTTAAGAAGGAATCTCCAATGATTTTTTATAACACCTTCATACAAGTTCCTTCTGAGACATAAAACCTGTTGACGTATTTTCAAAAAAATGACATCATCAACAAACTATTGGTTCCTCCTGAGACCATTTTTGATTAATACTCATCTAGGCTAAATAAATCAAAGGCATCTGGATGTCTCTTAAAGGATATGTTTTTCAGTAAGGGAATATCTTGTAGCTTCTCTTTCTCATTTGTGTTTTTTAAGCAAAGTAAATGAAATCAATGCACAGCATTAGATGAAGTGCAACAAAGTAGCTGGAATGGATAAGATTGAGTTGAATTTCATAGAAGGGGGCTGACTGTGATGCTGACTTGTTAGTTAAGATTTTCAATGAATGTAAGAAATATCTGTATAATACCAGAGTATGAAGGCAAAGGGAGACAAAAGTGAATGCTCAAATTACAGAGGTATAAGTCTGTTAAGTATAACAGGTAAATTGTATGGGAGAGTGGTGATTGAGAGGGTGGTGCTTTGTGAGAGATGCTGTGAATATATGGTGTGGGAGGAAAGCTGCTAGAAGCAGTGAAAAGTTTTTATCAAATAAGTAGTGTGTGCAAGCAGAGAGAAAGAAGGGTGAGTGGCTCCAGGTGAAGGTGTATGATGTCACTATGGTTGTTTAACTTGCTACTTGATGGAGTGGTGACTGATGTGAAGGGAGGGGAGAGCAGTTATGCAGTCTGTTGGTGGTGGTGAGGCTCGGCAGGTGAGTCAGTTGTTATTTGCTGATGATACAGTGTGGTGGCATGTTCAAGTGAGGGTGAGTGAAAGGAAAAGTAGAAAGTGAGAGTAAAATTGAATAAATGCAAGATTATTTGGTTTATATCGAAGAGGTTCAGGTTTCTGGTATATGAGTTTCAATGGAGAGACCTTGGAGGAAGTGGAGTGTTTTAGATACCTGGGAGTGGATATGGCAGCAAATGGAACAATGGGAACAGAAATGAACCATAAGGAGGGTGAGGAGGAATGGTACTCAGCACATTGAGGATGGTATGGAAAGAGAGATCACTGTCTTTAGGGGCTAAGAAGTATATGCTTGATGATGGTATAATGGCCCCATTGGTGCTGTAAGGATGTAAGACATGGGTCTTAGGTAAAAAATGTAAAGAAGAGGGGGGAATGTGTTGGAAATGAAACGTATGAGAACAATATGTGGTGTAGGGAGGGTTGAACACATAAGAAATGATAAGGTAAGAGAGAGATGTGGTAATAAGAGGATTACGTATGAAAGCTGAAGAGAGTGTGCTGAAATGAGGTCATTTCTTCATCTGCTTCTGGCACTACCTCGCAGAAAATAGGATGTGTGGATCAGGTGCTTGCTTCAAAGAATGTGTGTGAGAAATACTTAGAAAAACAGATGGATTTGTATGTGCATTTATGGATCACGAAAAGACATGATAGGGTGAAAGGTGTGCACAGAATAGAGTGAAATGAAACCATTATTCCTTCAAATATATCCATTTTTCCTCTCTGAGATAATGTTCTCTCCTTCCTCACATTCTTCATCACTTCCAGGACCTTCACCCCTCCCCCACCCTGTGACTCACTCACTTCCAATTCCATGGTTCCATTCACTGCCAAGTCCCTCCCAGATATCTAAAACACTTCAATTCCCCCAATTTTTCTCCATTCAAATGTACATCCCAATCAACTTGTCCCAGAACCCAACTGAACCTAAAAACCTTGCTCTTATTCACATTTACTCTCAACTTTCTCCTTTCACACACTTTTCCAAACTCAGTCACCCACTTCTGCAGTTTCTCACCCAAATCAACCACTAGAGCTGTATCATTGGAGAACAACAACTGACTCACTTCCCTGGCCCTCTCATCCCCAACAGACTACACACTCCCCCCTCTCTCCAATGCTCTTGCATTTACCTCCCTAACCACCCCACCACAAACAAATTAAACAACCATGGGGACATAACACATCCATGCTGCAAACCGACACTCACTGGGAACCGATCACTCTCCTCTCTTCCTACTCACACACGTGCCTTACATCCTTGGTACAAACTTTTCACTGCTTCTAGCAACGTACCTCCCACACCCTATACTATTAAAACCTTCCACAATGCATCTCTATCAACCCTATCATATGCCTTCTCCAGATCCATAAACGCTACATACAAATCCATCTCTTTTTCTAAGTATTTCTCAAATACATTATTTAAAGCAAACACCTGATCCACACATCCTCTACCACTCCTAAAACCACACTGCTCTTACACAATCTGATGCTCTGTACATGCCTTCACTCTCTTAATCAATACCCTCCCAAATAATTTCCCAGGAATACTCAACATATTTATGCCTCAGTAGGTTGAGCACTCTCCTTTATCCTCTTTACGTTTGTACAATGGCACTATGCATGCATTCCGCCAATGCTCAGGCACTTCACCTTGATCCAAACATACATTGAATATCCTTACAAACCAATCAACAACACAGTCACCCCTTTTTTTAATAAATTCCACTGCATCACAATCAATCCAAACCCGCCACCTTGCTAGCTTTCATCTTCCGCAAAGCTTTCACTACATTTTCTCCCTTTACCAAACCATTCTCCTTGACCCTCTCACTTTGCACATCACCCCAACCAAAACACTCTATATCTGCCACTTTATCATCAAACACATTCAACAAACCTTCAAAATACTCACTTCATCACTACATGTTATTACCTCCCCACTAGCTCCTTCACCGATGTTACCATTTGTTCTCTAGTCTTACACATGTTACTTACCTCCTTCCAAAACATCATTTTATTTTCAATAAAATTTAATGATACTCTCTCACCCCGACTCTCATTTGTGCAGAGAAGGTGAAGATTTGTAGAGGTTTTCAAAAAAAGAAGTGAGAATTTTGGGGAGATGAGAGTGGTGAGAGTAAGTGAGCTTGGAAAGGAGATGTGTGAGGAAGTACAAGGAGAGATTGAGTGGAGAATGGCAAAAGGTGAGAGAAAATGACAAGAGGGGAGTGGGGGAAGAATGGGATATATCTAGAGAAGCAGTAATGGCTTGCACAAAAGATGCATGTGGCTTGAGAAAGGTGGGAGGTGGGCAGATTAGAAAGGGTAGTGAGCGGTGGGATGAGGAAGTAAGAATGTTAGTGAAAGAAAAGAGAGAGGCATTTGGACGATTTTTGCAGGGAAATAGTGCAAATGGCTGGGAGATATATAAAAGAAAGAGGCAAGTGGTCAAGAGAAAGGTTAGTGAAACAGAAGAAGTAAGATTGTTAGTGAAAGAGAGGAGAGGCATTTGGACAAATTTTGCAGGGAAATAGTGCAAATGACTGGGAGATGTATAAAAGAAAGAGGCAGGTCAAGAGAAAGGTTCAAGAGGTGAAAAAGAGGGTAAATGAGAGATGGGGTGAGAGAGTATCATTAAATTTTAGGGAGAATAAAAAGATGTTTTGGAAGGAGGTAAATAAAGTCCGCAAGACAAGAGGACAAATGGGAACACTGGTGAAGAGGGATAATGGGAAGGTAATAACAAGTAGTGGTGAAGTGAGAAGGAGATGGAGTGAGTGTGGATCAGGTGTTTGCTTTGAAGAATGTATGTGAGAAATACTTAGAAAAACAAGTGGATTTGTATATAGCATTTATGGATCTGGAGAAGGCATATGATAGAGTTGATAGAGAGATGCTCTGTGGAAGGTATTAAGAGTATATGGTGTGGGAGGTAAATTACTAGAAGCAGTGAAAAGTTTTTATCAAGGATGTAAGGCATGTGTACGAGTAGCAAGAGAGGACAGTGATTGGTTCCCAGTGAATGTCGGTTTGTGACAGGGGTGCATGATTCCTCCATGGTTATTTAATTTGTTTATGGTTAGGGTTTTTAGGGAGGTGAATACAAAAGTTTTGGAAAGAGGGGCAAGTATGCAGTCTGTTGTGGATGTGAGGGCTTGGAAATGAGTCAGTTGTTGTTCAATGATGATACAGTGCCGGTGGCTGATACGGGTGAGAAAATGGAGAAGCTGGTGACTGAATTTGGTAAAGTGTGTGAAAGAAGAAAGCTGAGAGTAAATCTGAATAAGAGCAAGGTTATTAGGTTCAGTAGGGTTGAGGGACAAGTAAATTGGTTAGTAAGTTTGAATGGAGAAAAAATGCAAGAAGAAGTGTTTTAAATTCCTGGGAGTGGATTTAGCAGCAGATGGAACCATGGAAGTGGAAGTGAGTCACAGGGTGGGGAAGGGGCAAGGGTTCTGGGAGCACTGAAGAATGTGTGAAAGGAGAGAACGTTATCTTAGAGAGCAAAAATGGGTATGTTTGAAGGAATAGTGGTTCTAACAATGTTATATGGTTGCAAACCATGGGCTATAGATTGGGTTGTGCAGAGGGGGGTGGATGTAATTTGAATGAGATGTTTGAGGCCAATATGTGGTTTGAGGTGGTTTGATTGAGTAAGTAATGAAAGGGTAAGATAGAAGTGTGGTAATAAAAAGAGTATGGTTGAGAGAGCAGAAGGGGGTGTATTGAAATGGTTTTGTCACATGGAGAGAATGAGTGAGGAAAGATTGACAAAAAGGATATATGTGTCAGAGGTGGAGGGAACGAGAAGTGGGAGACCAAAGTGGAGGTGGAAGGATGGAGTGAAGAACATTTTAAGCAATCAAGGCCCAAACATACTGAAGGGTGAAAGGCATGTGAGGAATAGAGTGAATTGGAATGATGTGGTATATCAGGGTTGATGTGCTGGCAATGGATTGAATCAGGGCATGTGAGGCATCTGATGTAAACCATGGAGAGTTTTGTGGGGCCTGGATGTGGAAAGGGAGGTGTGGTTTCAGTGCATTACACATGACAGCTAGAGTCTGAGTGTGGACGAATGGGGCCTTTGTTGTCCTTTCCTAGTGCTACCTCATGTGCGCACGGGGGGAGTGGTCTGTCATTTCATGTGTGGTGGGGTGGCATCAGGAATGGATGAAGGCAGCATGTATGAATATGTGCATGTGTATATATGTATATATCTGTGTATGTATAAGTATGTATACGTTGAAATATATAGGTATGTATATGTGCGTGTGTGGGGTTTATGTATATACATGTGTATATGGGTGTGTTAGGCCATTCTTTTGTCTGTTTCCTTGCACTACCTCGCTAACATGGGAGACATTGACAAAGTATAATAATTATAGAATATATATATATATATATATATATATATATATATATATATATATATATATATATATATATATATATATATATTTATTCATTTTTTATTTATTTTATTTTGCTTTGTCGCTGTCTCCCGCGTTTGCGAGGTACCACAAGAAAACAGACGAAAGAAATGGCCCAACCCACCCCCATACACATGTATATACATACACGTCCACACACGCAAATATACATACCTATACATCTCAATGTACACATATATATACACACACACACACATACATATATACCATTCACACAATTCACACTGTCTGCCTTTATTCATTCCCATCGCCACCTCGCCACACATGGAATACCATCCCCCTCCCCCCTCATGTATGCGAGGTAGCGCTAGGAAAAGACAACAAAGGCCCCATTCGTTCACACTCAGTCTCTAGCTGTCATGCAATAATGCCCGAAACCACAGCTCCCTTTCCACATCCAGGCCCCACACAACTTTCCATGGTTTACCCCAGACGCTTCACATGCCCTGATTCAATCCACTGACAGCACGTCAACCCCGGTATACCACATCGCTCCAATTCACTCTATTCCTTGCCCTCCTTTCACCCTCCTGCATGTTCAGGCCCCGATCACACAAAATCTTTTTCACTCCATCTTTCCACCTCCAATTTGGTCTCCCTCTTCTCCTCGTTCCCTCCACCTCCGACACATATATTCTCTTGGTCAATCTTTCCTCACTCATTCTCTCCATGTGCCCGAACCATTTCAAAACACCCTCTTCTGCTCTCTCAACCACGCTCTTTTTATTTCCACACATCTCTCTTACCCTTACGTTACTTACTCGATCAAACCACCTCACACCACATATTGTCCTCAAACATCTCATTTCCAGCACATCCATCCTCCTGCGCACAACTCTATCCATAGCCCACGTCTCGCAACCATACAACATTGTTGGAACCACCATTCCTTCAAACATACCCATTTTTGCTCTCCGAGATAATGTTCTCGACTTCCACACATTCTTCAAGGCTCCCAGAATTTTCGCCCCCTCCCCCACCCTATGATCCACTTCCGCTTCCATGGTTCCATCCGCTGCCAGATCCACTCCCAGATATCTAAAACACTACACTTCCTCCAGTTTTTCTCCATTCAAACTCACCTCCCAATTGACTTGACCCTCAACCCCACTGTACCTAATAACCTTGCTCTTATTCACATTTACTCTTAACTTTCTTCTTTCACACACTTTACCAAACTCAGTCACCAGCTTCTGCAGTTTCTCACATGAATCAGCCACCAGCGCTGTATCATCAGCGAACAACAACTGACTCACTTCCCAAGCTCTCTCATCCCCAACAGACTTCATACTTGCCCCTCTTTCCAAAACTCTTGCATTCACCTCCCTAACAACCCCATCCATAAACAAATTAAACAACCATGGAGACATCACACACCCCTGCCGCAAACCTACATTCACTGAGAACCAATCACTTTCCTCTCTTCCTACACGTACACATGCCTTACATCCTCGATAAAAACTTTTCACTGCTTCTAACAACTTGCCTCCCACACCATATATTCTTAATACCTTCCAAAGAGCATCTCTATCAACTCTATCATATGCCTTCTCCAGATCCAGAAGATGATTTGGTAAACAGAGAAGAGGTAGTAAAAGCTTTGCGGAAGATGAAAGCCGGCAAGGCAGCAGGTTTGGATGATATTGCAGTGGAATTTATTAAAAAAGGGGGTGACTGTATTGTTGACTGGTTGGTAAGGTTATTTAGTGTATGTATGACTCATGGTGAGGTGCCTGAGGATTGGCGGAATGCGTGCATAGTGCCATTGTACAAAGGCAAAGGGGATAAGAGTGAGTGCTCAAATTACAGAGGTATAAGTTTGTTGAGTATTCCTGGTAAATTATATGGGAGGATATTGATTGAGAGGGTGAAGGCATGTACAGAGCATCAGACTGGGGAAGAGCAGTGTGGTTTCAGAAGTGGTAGACGATGTGTGGATCAGGTGTTTGCTTTGAAGAATGCATGTGAGAAATACTTAGAAAAGCAAATGGATTTGTATCTAGCATTTATGATCTGGAGAAGGCATATGATAGAGTTGATAGAGATGCTCTTTGGAAGGTACTAAGAATATATGGTGTGGGAGGCAAGTTGTTAGAAGCAGTGAAAAGTTTTTATCGAGGATGTAAGGCATGTGTACGTGTAGGAAGAGAGGAAAGTGATTGGTTCTCAGTGAATGTAGGTTTGCGGAAGGGGTGTGTGATGTCTCCATGGTTGTGTAATTTGTTTATGGATGGAGTTGTTAGGGAGGTGAATGGAAGAGTTTTGGAAAGAGGGGCAAGTATGCAGTCTGTTGTGGATGAGAGAGCTTGGGAAGTGAGTCAGTTGTTGTTTGCTGATGATACAGCGCTGGTGGCTGATTCATGTGAGAAACTGCAGAAGCTGGTGACTGAGTTTGGTAAAGTGTGTGAAAGAAGAAAGTTAAGAGTAAATGTGAATAAGAGCAAGGTAATTAGGTACAGTAGGGTTGAGGGATAAGTCAACTGGGAGGTAAGTTTGAATGGAGAAAAACTGGAGGAAGTAAAGTGTTTTAGATATCTGGGAGTGTGGATCTGGCAGTGGATGGAACCATGGAAACGGAAGTGAATCATAGGGTGGGGAGGGGGCGAAAATCCTGGGAGCCTTGAAGAATGTTTGGAAGTCAAGAACATTATCTCGGAGAGCAAAAATGGGTATGTTTGAAGGAATAGTGGTTCCAACAATGTTGTATGGTTGCGAGGCATGGCTTATGGATAGAGTTGTGCGCAGGAGGGTGGATGTGCTGGAAATGAGATGTTTGAGGACAATATGTGGTGTGAGGTGGTTTGATCGAGTATTTAATGTAAGGGTAAGAGAGATGTGTGGAATTAAAAAGAGCATGGTTGAGAGAGCAGAAGAGGGTGTTTTGAAATGGTTTGGTCACATGGAGAGAATGAGTGAGGAAAGATTGACCAAGAGGATACATGTGTCGGAGGTGGAGGGAACGAGGAGAAGTGGGAGACCAAATTAGAGGTGGAAAGATGAGTGAAAAAGATTTTGAGTGATCGGGGCCTGAACATGCAGGAGGGTGAAAGGCGGGCAAGGAATAGAGTAAATTGGATCGATGTGGTATACTGGGGTCAACGTTCTGTCAATGGATTGAACCAGGGCATGTGAAGCGTCTGGGGTAAATCATGGAAAGTTGTGTGGGGCCTGGATGTGGAAAGGGAGCTGTGCTTTCGGGCATTATTACATGACAGCTAGAGACTGAGTGTGAACGAATGGGGCCTTTGTTGTATTTTACTGGCGCTACCTTGTACACATGAGGGGGGAGGGGGATGTTATTCCATGTGTGGCGAGGTGGCGATGGGAATAAATAAAGGCAGACTATGAATTATGTACATGTGTATATATGTATATGTCTGTGTGTGTATATATATATATGTGTACACTGAGATGTATAGGTATGTATATTTGCGTGTGTGGACGTGTATGTATATACATGTGTATGGGGGTGGCTTGGGCCATTTCTTTCGTCTGTTTCCTTGTGGTACCTCGCAAATGCGGGAGACAGCAAAAAAAAAAAGCGAGATATACATAAGTATACTTATGTAAGTAGGAGAGATGGCCAGAGAGCGTTATTGGATTACGTGTTAATTGACAGGCGTGCGAAAGAGAGACTTTTGGATGTTAATGTGCTGAGAGGTGCAACTGGAGGGATGTCTGATCATTATCTTGTGGAGGCTAAGGTGAAGATTTGTATGGGTTTTCAGAAAAGAAGAGTGAATGTTGGGGTGAAGAGGGTGGTGAGAGTAAGTGAGCTTGAGAAGGAGACCTGTGTGAGGAAGTACCAGGAGAGACTGAGTACAGAATGGAAAAAGGTGAGAACAATGGAAGCAAGGGGAGTGGGGGAGGAATGGGATGTATTTAGGGAATCAGTGATGGATTGCGCAAAAGATGCTTGTGGCATGAGAAGAGTGGGAGGTGGGTTGATTAGAAAGGGTAGTGAGTGGTGGGATGAAGAAGTAAGAGTATTAGTGAAAGAGAAGAGAGAGGCATTTGGACGATTTTTGCAGGGAAAAAATGCAATTGAGTGGGAGATGTATAAAAGAAAGAGACAGGAGGTCAAGAGAAAGGTGCAAGAGGTGAAAAAAAGGGCAAATGAGAGTTGGGGTGAGAGAGTATCGTTAAATTTTGGGGAGAATAAAAAGATGTTCTGGAAGGAGGTAAATAAAGTGCGTAAGACAAGGGAGCAAATGGGAACTTCAGTGAAGGGCGCAAATGGGGAGGTGATAACAAGTAGTGGTGATGTGAGAAGGAGATGGAGTGAGTATTTTGAAGGTTTGTTGAAGGTGTTTGATGATAGAGTGGCAGATATAGGGTGTTTTGGTCGAGGTGGTGTGCAAAGTGAGAGGGTTGGGGAAAATGATTTGGTAAACAGAGAAGAGGTAGTGAAAGCTTTGTGGAAGATGAAAGCCGGCAAGGCAGCAGGTTTGGATGGTATTGCAGTGGAATTTATTAAAAAAGGGGGTGACTGTATTGTTGACTGGTTGGTAAGGTTATTTAATGTATGTATGACTCATGGTGAGGTGCCTGAGGATTGGCGGAATGCGTGCATAGTGCCATTGTACAAAGGCAAAGGGGATAAGAGTGAGTGCTCAAATTACAGAGGTATAAGTTTGTTGAGTATTCCTGGTAAATTATATGGGAGGGTATTGATTGAGAGGGTGAAGGCATGTACAGAGCATCAGATTGGGGAAGAGCAGTGTGGTTTCAGAAGTGGTAGAGGATGTGTGGATCAGGTGTTTGCTTAGAAGAATGTATGTGAGAAATACTTAGAAAAGCAAATGGATTTGTATGTAGCATTTATGGATCTGGAGAAGGCATATGATAGAGTTGATAGAGATGCTCTTTGGAAGGTATTAAGAATATATGGTGTGGGAGGAAAGTTGTTAGAAGCAGTGAAAAGTTTTTATCGAGGATGTAAGGCATGTGTACGTGTAGGAAGAGAGGAAAGTGATTGGTTCTCAGTGAATGTAGGTTTGCGGCAGGGGTGTGTGATGTCTCCATGGTTGTTTAATTTGTTTATGGATGGGGTTGTTAGGGAGGTGAATGGAAGAGTTTTGGAAAGAGGGGCAAGTATGAAGTCTGTTGGGGATGAGAGAGCTTGGGAAGTGAGTCAGTTGTTGTTCGCTGATGATACAGCGCTGGTGGCTGATTCATGTGAGAAACTGCAGAAGCCGGTGACGGAGTTTGGTAAAGTGTGTGGAAGAAGAAAGTTAAGAGTAAATGTGAAAAAGAGCAAGGTTATTAGGTACAGTAGGGTTGAGGGTCAAGTCAATTGGGAGGTGAGTTTGAATGGAGAAAAACTGGAGGAAGTAAAGTGTTTTAGATATCTGGGAGTGGATCTGGCAGCGGTTGGAACCATGGAAGCGGAAGTGGATCATAGGGTGGGGGAGGGGGCGAAAATTCTAGGGGCCTTGAAGAATGTGTGGAAGTCGAGAACATTATCTCGGAAAGCAAAAATGGGTATGTTTGAAGGAATAGTGGTTCCAACAATGTTGTATGGTTGCGAGGCGTGGGCTATGGATAGAGTTGTGTGCAGGAGGATGGATGTGCTGGAAATGAGATGTCTGAGGACAATGTGTGGTGTGAGGTGGTTTGATCGAGTGAGTAACGTAAGGGTTAGAGAGATGTGTGGAAGTAAAAAGAGCGTGGTTGAGAGAGCAGAAGAGGGTGTTTTGAAGTGGTTTGGGCACATGGAGAGGATGAGTGAGGAAAGATTGACCAAGAGGATATATGTGTCAGAGGTGGAGGGAGCAAGAAGAAGAGGGAGACCAAATTGGAGGTGGAAAGATGGAGTGAAAAAGATTTTGTGTGATCGGGGCCTGAACATGCAGGAGGGTGAAAGGAGGGCAAGGAATAGAGTGAATTGGAGCGATGTGGTATACCGGGGTTGACGTGCTGTCAGTGGATTGAATCAAGGCATGTGAAGCGTCTGGGGTAAACCATGGAAAGCTGTGTAGGTATGTATATTTGCGTGTGTGGACGTGTGTATATGCATGTGTATGGGGGGGGGGTTGGGCCATTTCTTTCGTCTGTTTCCTTGCGCTACCTCGCAAACGCGGGAGACAGCGACAAAGTATAAAAAAAAAAAAATATATATATATATATATATATATATATATATATATATATATATATATATATATATATATATATATATATATATATATATAAATAAAGGCAGACAGTATAAAATTATGTACATGGGTATATATGTATATGTCTGTGTGTGTATATATATGTATACATTGAGATGTATAGGTACATATATGTGCTGTGTGTGGACGTGTATGTATAGACATGTGTATGCGAGTTGTTTGGGCCATTCTTTCGTCTGTTTCCTTGCGCTACCTCCCTAACGCGGGAGTCAGCGACAAAGCAAAATAAATAAAATAAATAAATATACATATATATAAAATTACCACCTGAAGTTTACACCACAAGTGAAAACGCACCTTTGGTGGGGCTGTATCACTGAGAGTACAGTCTTCTCAAAGAAGTTCTCATCTCAAAGAAGTCTACTTTTCTCTGCTACTACAAGAGCCTTAGAAACATCCTGAGTTATACTGGGACTGTTTCATGGAAAATAATCTTGTGTAGTTTTAAATAAAATAATCAAATGTATATATGTTTGTGTATGTGAGTGTGTTACTGGACTCTGGCTACAAGAAGTTATACCACGAGTGAAAAGTCACTTTTAACAAGGCTTCATTATTAGAAGTACAACCTAATCAATGAATTACTTACTCCAAGAGTCCACATTTTCCTGCTATTGGAAATAACACAGCCTTGGGATGCAGGAGTCTATAGAAAGAGGTCCTGGGGTACCTATAAACAAATGAACAAATATATATAACTGTACTTATTTCATGCCGAAGGAGTACCTCCTATCTTTATGAAACTCATAAGGCACTCAGAAAGCTAATCACATCCACCAGATGGGACCATTTATCATAGCACATAGTGATGTGTCTGTTTCAATTTGGGAGAGTGCAGGACACTTAAGCACTAAGTGTTTGGTGTCTTCATGGTGGTAGTTCATCATGGGTATGAAGGGTTGTGTCACACGTGAAGAACTGGTGTCTGTAGCAATGCAATGACTGGTGATCTCCACAGCATATATGGGATACTGAGTCAAGTTTGTGTGGGGAGTCTGGTTTGGTTTCAAAAGTGTGTTTGGTAGGGTGCTGTGCTAAGATTGAGTTGGGAGGGAAGTTGTTCAATGATAGTAAGGTCATTTCCAAGCATTTGTGCTTTGTCAGCATTATGTTCCCTGGAGATGGGGGTGTCTGTGAGTAGAGGTTACTGAAGTGTGAGGCAGGGATGGGCTCTTTATTTCTACTTGGGGGTTGGTGATTAGTTATGAAGTAGTTTGGGTGGGAAGGGTATAATGCTGTTGCAAGACTTGAGTGCTAAGCATGATGAGGATGGGACTGTTTTGAAAGGATCTTTATTTCATTGTGTAATTCTGAGTATTTATGGTTGTTAGGAAACCAGTGATTGTTCCGAGAGTTCTATTTTGGGATTTGCAGCTTTGTTACATTTGTTTTTGTGAGGGTGGAAGACCATGAAGGTAAGGCAAAGTTGAATGGAGTGGTTGAATTACTTGTAGAGGATGTTAAGGGATTTCATTTTATCTAAATCTATAGCCAATTTGTTTTCTTAAAACATTTAATTTTTGAGTTACTTAAGTGATGATGTTATTGGTGTAGGTCATATACTAATTTACTTCCTACGGCAGGAATCCTTTCTATCTTTAAGATATCCCTGCAGCACTTAAGAAACCAGCCATATCCAGTGAGTGAGACCACTGGTCATAAAGTGTAGTGATGTTTTGTGTGTATCTATGTGGAAAGTATGGGATATTGTACAAGTGAGGGCTTTGCATCTTCACCATGGTTGTTGCATCATGGGTGTGATGGGTCCTAGGATCTGTTGAATCAGTGTTTGTAGTAATGTTGGAATATGTGATTCTCCGAGTGTAAATATGAGTGTGACTTGTAGTGTCTAATGAGAGTAGGTTTCAGAAGGATTATGTCAGGGGGGGTGGTGCTCAAGACAGAATTCAGAAGGTAGTTATGTAGATGTTTAATGCATGCTGGGTCATTTCAATGTCTATGTATTTTGTGTGCATTATTTTTGTGGAGGGTTGAGGGATCTGTGAGCAGAGATTACTAAAGTGTGAAACGGGTAGATTTTTTTTTTTTATTTTCCTTCAAGTTTGGTGGCTGACTACGGAATGTTTTGGGTGGGAGGGGTTTAGTGCTGTTACAAAGTACTAAATGCCAAACATGTTAAGGTGGGATTATATCAGGATGATCTTTCTTTTAAACTGTAAATGTTTGAACTTGCAGTCTCTAAGTAGCCAGTGGCCAGTGAATGTTCTAAGTGCTATGTTTTCTGCACTTTGCAGCTTTATTTGTTTTTATGAGAGTGAAAAACCAGGCAGGTGAGGCATAGTTTAGTGTGGACTGAATTAAATATTTGTAAAAGAAGCTAAGGGATTCTCTATTCTTGTCCAAATCTGGTACCAATCAATGTTCCAGTGGCATTCAGTTTCTGGGTCATGTATGTATATAGAATAAACCTACGATATTTCAGAATGTATGAGGATGAGACCTTGCCAACTTAATGGATCTTCTGAGCTATCAAAAATCCCCTTAATAAATGTGTAAATATTGAAATAAACATGGAAATACTTTATACTTACATCACTGTAAATAGAATTATATTGGGTATGTAGTAACATCCAAGAGTGAGTTCTAAAAGAGTTGCAGTGGTGTAAATGATGTTGTACAGAGCATGGCAAGATGTGCAAGTAGGGTCAACATTTGTAACTTAACTATTTCAATTTGCTCTGTACATGCTGTATGTAAAATATATATATATATATATATATATATATATATATATATATATATATATATTTTTTTTTTTTTTTTTTTTATACTTTGTCGCTGTCTCCCGCGTTTGCGAGGTAGCGCAAGGAAACAGACGAAAGAAATGGCCCAACCCCCCCCATACACATGTACATACACACGTCCACACACGCAAATATACATACCTACACAGCTTTCCATGGTTTACCCCGGACGCTTCACATGCCTTGATTCAATCCACTGACAGCACGTCAACCCCTGTATACCACATCGCTCCAATTCACTCTATTCCTTGCCCTCCTTTCACCCTCCTGCATGTTCAGGCCCCGATCACACAAAATCCTTTTCACTCCATCTTTCCACCTCCAATTTGGTCTCCCTCTTCTCCTCGTTCCCTCCACCTCCGACACATATATCCTCTTGGTCAATCTTTCCTCACTCATTCTCTCCATGTGACCAAACCATTTCAAAACACCCTCTTCTGCTCTCTCAACCACGCTCTTTTTATTTCCACACATCTCTCTTACCCTTACGTTACTTACTCGATCAAACCACCTCACACCACACATTGTCCTCAAACATCTCATTTCCAGCACATCCATCCTCCTGCGCACAACTCTATCCATAGCCCACGCCTCGCAACCATACGACATTGTTGGAACTACTATTCCTTCAAACATACCCATTTTTGCTTTCCGAGATAATGTTCTCGACTTCCACACATTCTTCAAGGCTCCCAAGATTTTCGCCCCCTCCCCCACCCTATGATCCACTTCCGCTTCCATGGTTCCATCCGCTGCCAGATCCACTCCCAGATATCTAAAACACTTTACTTCCTCCAGTTTTTCTCCATTCAAACTTACCTCCCAATTGACTTGACCCTCAACCCTACTGTACCTAATAACCTTGCTCTTATTCACATTTACTCTTAACTTTCTTCTTTCACACACTTTACCAAACTCAGTCACCAGCTTCTGCAGTTTCTCACATGAATCAGCCACCAGCGCTGTATCATCAGCGAACAACTGACTCACTTCCCAAATTCTCTCATCCACAACAGACTTCATACTTGCCCCTCTTTCCAAAACTCTTGCATTCACCTCCCTAACAACACCATCCATAAACAAATTAAACAACCATATATATATATATATATATATATATATATATATATATATATATTATTATTTTTTTTATTATGTTGCTTTGTCACTGTCTCCCGCATTTGCGAGGTAGTGCAAGGAAACAGACGAAAGAAATGGCCCAACCCACCCCCATACACATGTATATACATACACGTCCCCACACGCAAATATACATACCCATACATCTCAATGTACACATATATGTACACACACAGACATACACATATATACACATGCACACAATTCACACTGTCTGCCTTTATTCATTCCTATCGCCACCTTGCCACACATGGAAATAACATCCCCCTCACCCTCAAATGTGTGAGGTAGCGCTAGGAAAAGACAACAAAGGCCCCATTTGTTTACACTCAGTCTCTAGCTGTCATGCAATAATGCCCGAAACCACAGCTCCCTTTCCACATCCGGGCCCCACAGAACTTTCCATGGTTTACCCCAGACGCTTCACATGCCCTGATTCAATCCATTGACAGCACATCGACCCCGGTATACCACATCGATCCAATGCATTCTATTCCTTGCCCGCCTTTCACCCTCCTGCATGTTCAGGCCCCAATCCCTCAAAATCTTTTTCACTCCATCTTTCCACCTCCAATTTAGTCTCCCACTTCTCCTCGTTCCCTCCACCTCCGACACATATATCCTCTTGGTCAATCTTTCCTCACTCATTCTCTCCATGTGCCCAAACCATTTCAAAACACCCTCTTCTGCTCTCTCAACCACGCTCTTCTTATTTCCACACATCTCTCTTACCCTTACGTTACTTACTCGATCAAACCACCTCACACCACACATTGTCCTCAAACATCTCATTTCCAGCACATCCATCCTCCTGCGCACAACTCTATCCATAGCCCACGCCTCGCAACCATACAACATTGTTGGAACCACTATTCCTTCAAACATACCCATTTTTGCTTTCCGAGATAATGTTCTCGACTTCCACACATTCTTCAAGGCTCCCAGAATTTTCGCCCCCTCCCCCACCCTATGATCCACTTCCGCTTCCATGGTTCCATCCGCTGCCAGATCCACTCCCAGATATCTAAAACACTTCACTTCCTCCAGTTTTTCTCCATTCAAACTCACCTCCCAATTGACTTGACCCTCAACCCTACTGTACCTAATAACCTTGCTCTTATTCACATTTACTCTTAACTTTCTTCTTCCACACACTTTACCAAACTCAGTCACCAGCTTCTGCAGTTTCTCACATGAATCAGCCACCAGCGCTGTATCATCAGCGAACAACAACTGACTCACTTCCCAAGCTCTCTCATCCCCAACAGACTTCATACTTGCCCCTCTTTCCAAGACTCTTGCATTTACCTCCCTAACAACCCCATCCATAAACAAATTAAACAACCATGGAGACATCACACACCCCTGCCGCAAACCTACATTCACTGAGAACCAATCACTTTCCTCTCTTCCTACACGTACACATGCCTTACATCCTCGATAAAAACTTTTCACTGCTTCTAACAACTTGCCTCCCACACCATATATTCTTAATACCTTCCACAGAGCATCTCTATCAACTCTATCATATGCCTTCTCCAGATCCATAAATGCTACATACAAATCCATTTGCTTTTCTAAGTATTTCTCACATACATTCTTCAAAGCAAACACCTGATCCACACATCCTCTACCACTTCTGAAACCACACTGCTCTTCCCCAATCTGATGCTCTGTACATGCCTTCACCCTCTCAATCAATACCCTCCCATATAATTTACCAGGAATACTCAACAAACTTATACCTCTGTAATTTGAGCACTCACTCTTATCCCCTTTGCCTTTGTACAATGGCACTATGCACGCATTCCGCCAATCCTCAGGCACCTCACCATGAGTCATACATACATTAAATAACCTTACCAACCAGTCAACAATACAGTCACCCCCTTTTTTAATAAATTCCACTGCAATACCATCCAAACCTGCTGCCTTGCCGGCTTTCATCTTCCGCAAAGCTTTTACTACCTCTTCTCTGTTTACCAAATCATTTTCCCTAACCCTCTCACTTTGCACACCACCTCGACCAAAACACCCTATATCTGCCACTCTGTCATCAGACACATTCAACAAACCTTCAAAATACTCATTCCATCTCCTTCTCACATCACCACTACTTGTTATCACCTCCCCATTTACGCCCTTCACTGAAGTTCCCATTTGCTCCCTTGTCTTACGCACCCTATTTACCTCCTTCCAGAACATCTTTTTATTCTCCCTAAAATTTACTGATAGTCTCTCACCCCAACTCTCATTTGCCCTTTTTTTCACCTCTTGCACCTTTCTCTTGACCTCCTGTCTCTTTCTTTTATACTTCTCCCACTCAATTGCATTTTTTCCCTGCAAAAATCGTCCAAATGCCTCTCTCTTCTCTTTCACTAATACTCTTACTTCTTCATCCCACCACTCACTACCCTTTCTAAACAGCCCACCTCCCACTCTTCTCATGCCACAAGCATCTTTTGCGCAATCCATCACTGATTCCCTAAATACATCCCATTCCTCCCCCACTCCCCTTACTTCCATTGTTCTCACCTTTTTCCATTCTGTACACAGTCTCTCCTGGTACTTCCTCACACAGGTCTCCTTCCCAAGCTCACTTACTCTCACCACCTTCTTCACCCCAACATTCACTCTTCTTTTCTGAAAACCCATACTAATCTTCACCTTAGCCTCCACAAGATAATGATCAGACATCCCTCCAGTTGCACCTCTCAGCACATTAACATCCAAAAGTCTCTCTTTCGCACGCCTGTCAATTAACACGTAATCCAATAACGCTCTCTGGCCATCTCTCCTACTTACATAAGTATACTTATGTATATCTCGCTTTTTAAACCAGGTATTCCCAATCATCAGTCCTTTTTCAGCACATAAATCTACAAGCTCTTCACCATTTCCATTTACAACACTGAACACCCCATGCATACCAATTATTCCCTCAACTGCCACATTACTCACCTTTGCATTCAAATCACCCATCACTATAACCCGGTCTCGTGCATCAAAACCGCTAACACACTCATTTAGCTGCTCCCAAAACACTTGCCTCTCATGATCTTTCTTCTCATGCCCAGGTGCATATGCACCAATAATCACCCACCTCTCTCCATCAACTTTCAATTTTACCCATATTAATCGAGAATTTACTTTCTTACATTCTATCACATACTCCCACAACTCCTGTTTCAGGAGTATTGCTACTCCTTCCCTTGCTCTTGTCCTCTCACTAACCCCTGACTTCACTCCCCAGACATTTCCAAACCACTCTTCCCCTTTACCCTTGAGCTTCGTTTCACTCAGAGCCAAAACATCCAGGTTCCTTTCCTCAAACATACTACCTATCTCTCCTTTTTTCACATCTTGGTTACATCCACACACATTTAGGCACCCCACTCTGAGCCTTCGAGGAGGATGAGCACTCCCCGCGTGACTCCTTCTTCTGTTTCCCATTTTAGAAAGTTAATACAAGGAGGGGAGGATTTCCGGCCCCCCGCTCCCGTCCCCTCTAGTCGCTTTCTACGACACGCGAGGAATACGTGGGAAGTATTCTTTCACCCCTATCCCCAGGGATAGTAATCCAATAACGCTCTCTGGCCATCTCTCCTACTTACATAAGTATACTTATATATATATATATATATATATATATATATATATATATATATATATATATATTTTTTGCTTTGTCGCTGTCTCCCGCGTTTGCGAGGTAGCGCAAGGAAACAGACGAAAGAAATGGCCCAACCCACCCCCATACACAATGTATATACAAACACGTCCACACACGCAAATATACATACCTATACATCTCAATGTACACATATGTATACACACACAGACACATACATATGTACCCATGCACACAATTCACACTGTCTGCCTTTATTCATACCCATCGCCACCTCGCCACACATGGAATACCATCCCCCTCCCCCCTCATGTGTGCGAGGTAGCACTAGGAAAAGACAACAAAGGCCCCATTCGTTCACACTCAGTCTCTAGCTGTCATGCAATAATGCCCGAAACCACAGCTCCCTTTCCACATCCAAGCCCCACACAACTTTCCATGGTTTACCCCAGATGCTTCACATGCCCTGATTCAATCCACTGACAGCACGTCAACCCCGGTATACCACATCGATCCAGTTCACTCTATTCCTTGCCCTCCTTTCACCCTCCTGCATGTTCAGGCCCCAATCACACAAAATCTTTTTCACTCCATATTTCCACCTCCAATTTGGTCTCCCACTTCTCCTCGTTCCCTCCACCTCCGACACATATATTCTCATAGTCAATCTTTCCTCATTCATTCTCTCCATGTGCCCAAACCATTTCAAAACACCTTCTTCTGCTCTCTCAACCATGCTCTTTTTATTTCCACACATCTCTCTTACCCTTACATTACTTACTTGATCAAACCACCTCACACCACACATTGTCCTCAAACATCTCATTTCCAGCACATCCACCCTCCTGCGCACAACCCTATCCATAGCCCACGCCTTGCAACCATACAACATTGTTGGAACCACTATTCCTTCAAACATACCCATTTTTGCTTTCCGAGATAATGTTCTCGACTTCCACACATTCTTCAAGGCTCCCAGGATTTTCACCCCCTCCCCCACCCTATAATTCACTTCCGCTTCCATGGTTCCATCCGCTGCCAGATCCACTCCCAGATATCTAAAACACTTTACTTCCTCCAGTTTTTCTCCATTCAAACTTACCTCCCAATTGACTTGACCCTTAACCCTACTGTACCTAATAACCTTGCTCTTATTCACATTTACTCTTAACTTTCTTCTTTCACACACTTTACCAAACTCAGTCACCAGCTTCTGCAGTTTCTCACATGAATCAGCCACCAGCGCTGTATCATCAGCGAACAACTGACTCACTTCCCAAATTCTCTCATCCACAACAGACTTCATACTTGCCCCTCTTTCCAAAACTCTTGCATTCACCTCCCTAACAACACCATCCATAAACAAATTAAACAACCATATATATATATATATATATATATATATATATATATATATATATATATATATTTTTTTTTTTTTTTTTTATACTTTGTCGCTGTCTCCCGCGTTTGCGAGGTAGCGCAAGGAAACAGACGAAAGAAATGGCCCAACCCCCCCCCCCATACACATGTACATACACACGTCCACACACGCAAATATACATACCTACACAGCTTTCCATGGTTTACCCCAGACGCTTCACATGCCTTGATTCAATCCACTGACAGCACGTCAACCCCTGTATACCACATGACTCCAATTCACTCTATTCCTTGCCCTCCTTTCACCCTCCTGCATGTTCAGGCCCCGATCACACAAAATCTTTTTCACTCCATCTTTCCACCTCCAATTTGGTCTCCCTCTTCTCCTCGTTCCCTCCACCTCCGACACATATATCCTCTTGGTCAATCTCTCCTCACTCATTCTCTCCATGTGCCCAAACCATTTCAAAACACCCTCTTCTGCTCTCTCAACCACGCTCTTTTTATTTCCACACATCTCTCTTACCCTTACGTTACTTACTCGATCAAACCACCTCACACCACACATTGTCCTCAAACATCTCATTTCCAGCACATCCATCCTCCTGCGCACATCTCTATCCATAGCCCACGCCTCGCAACCATACAACATTGTTGGAACCACTATTCCCTCAAACATACCCATTTTTGCTTTCCGAGATAATGTTCTCGACTTCCACACATTTTTCAAGGCTCCCAAAATTTTCGCCCCCTCCCCCACCCTATGATCCACTTCCGCTTCCATGGTTCCATCCGCTGACAGATCCACTCCCAGATATCTAAAACACTTCACTTCCTCCAGTTTTTCTCCATTCAAACTCACCTCCCAATTGACTTGACCCTCACCCCTACTGTACCTAATAACCTTGCTCTTATTCACATTTACTCTCAACTTTCTTCTTCCACACACTTTACCAAACTCAGTCACCAGCTTCTGCAGTTTCTCACATGAATCAGCCACCAGCGCTGTATCATCAGCGAACAACAACTGACTCACTTCCCAAGCTCTCTCATCCCCAACAGACTTCATACTTGCCCCTCTTTCCAGGACTCTTGCATTTACCTCCCTTACAACCCCATCCATAAACAAATTAAACAACCATGGAGACATCACACACCCCTGCCGCAAACCTACATTCATATATATATATATATATATATATATATATATATATATATATATATATATATATATATATATATATATATTATTATTTTTTTTATTATGTTGCTTTGTCACTGTCTCCCGCATTTGCGAGGTAGTGCAAGGAAACAGACGAAAGAAATGGCCCAACCCACCCCCATACACATGTATATACATACACGTCCCCACACGCAAATATACATACCCATACATCTCAATGTACACATATATGTACACACACAGACATACACATATATACACATGCACACAATTCACACTGTCTGCCTTTATTCATTCCTATCGCCACCTTGCCACACATGGAAATAACATCCCCCTCACCCTCAAATGTGTGAGGTAGCGCTAGGAAAAGACAACAAAGGCCCCATTCGTTTACACTCAGTCTCTAGCTGTCATGCAATAATGCCCGAAACCACAGCTCCCTTTCCACATACGGGCCCCACAGAACTTTCCATGGTTTACCCCAGACGCTTCACATGCCCTGATTCAATCCATTGACAGCACATCGACCCCGGTATACCACATCGATCCAATGCATTCTATTCCTTGCCTGCCTTTCACCCTCCTGCATGTTCAGGCCCCAATCCCTCAAAATCTTTTTCACACCATCTTTCCACCTCCAATTTAGTCTCCCACTTCTCCTCGTTCCCTCCACCTCCGACACATATATCCTCTTGGTCAATCTTTCCTCACTCATTCTCTCCATGTGCCCAAACCATTTCAAAACACCCTCTTCTGCTCTCTCAACCACGCTCTTCTTATTTCCACACATCTCTCTTACCCTTACATTAAATACTCGATCAAATCACCTCACACCACATTTTGTCCTCAAACATCTCTTTTCCAGCACATCCAACCTCCTGCGCACTACTCTATCCATAGCCCATGCCTCGCAACCATACAATATTGTTGGAACCACTATTCCTTCAAACATACCATTTTTGCTTTCCAAGATAATGTTTTCGACTTCCACACATTCTTCAAGGCTCCCAGAATTTTCGCCCCCTCCCCCACCCTATGATCCACTTCCGCTTCCATGGTTCCATCCGCTGCCAGATCCACTCCCAGATATCTAAAACACTTCACTTCCTCCAGTTTTTCTCCATTCAAACTCACCTCCCAATTGACTTGACCCTCAACCCTACTGTACCTAATAACCTTGCTCTTATTCACATTTACTCTTAACTTTCTTCTTTCACACACTTTACCAAACTCAGTCACCAGCTTCTGCAGTTTCTCACATGAATCAGCCACCAGCGCTGTATCATCAGCGAACAACAACTGACTCACTTCCCAAGCTCTCTCATCCCCAACAGACTTTTGGAGATAATGTTCTCGACTTCCACACATTCTTCAAGGCTCCCAGGATTTTCACCCTCTCCCCCACCCTATGATTCACTTCCACTTCCATGGTTCCATCCGCTGCCAAATCCACTCCCAGATATCTAAAACACTTTACTTCCTCCAGTTTTTCTCCATTCAAACTTACCTCCCAATTGACTTGACCCTCAACCCTACTGTACCTAATAACCTTGCTCTTATTCACATTTACTCTTAACTTTCTTCTTTCACACACTTTACCAAACTCAGTCACCAGCTTCTGCAGTTTCTCACATGAATCAGCCACCAGCATTGTATCAGCGAACAACAACTGACTCACTTCCCAAGCTCTCTCATCCACAACAGACTGCATACTTGCCCCTCTTTCCAAAACTCTTGCATTCACCTCCCTAACAACCCCATCCATAAACAAATTAAACAACCATGGAGACATCACACATCCCTGCCGCAAACCTACATTCACTGAGAACCAATCACTTTCCTCTCTTCCTACACGTACACATGCCTTACATCCTCGATAAAAACTTTTCACTGCTTCTAACAACTAGCCCCCCCCACACCATATATTCTTAGTACCTTCCACAGAGCATCTCTATCAACTCTATCAACTTCAGTGAAGGGGGCAAATGGGGATGTGATAACAAGTAGTGGTGATGTGAGAAGGAGATGGAGTGAGTATTTTGAAGGTTTGTTGAATGTGTTTGATGTTAGAGTGGCAGATATAGGGTGTTTTGGTTGAGGTGGTATGCAAAGAGTGAGGGTTAGGGAGAATGATTTGGTAAACAGAGAAGAGGTAGTAAAAGCTTTGCGGAACATGAAAGCTGGCAAGGGAGCGGGTTTGGATGGTATTGCAGTAGAATTTATCAAAAAAAAGGGGTGACTGTGTTGTTGACTGGTTGGTAAGGTTGGTAAGAGGGGTGTGTGGTAATAAAAAGAGTGTGGTTGAGAGAGCAGAAGAGGGTGTTTTGAAATGGTTTGGTCACATGGAGAGAATGAGTGAGGAAAGATTGACCAAGAGGATATATGTGTCAGAGGTGGAGGGAACAAGAAGTGGGAGACCAAAGTGGAGGTGGAAAGATGGAGTGAAAAAGATTTTGAGTGATCGGGGCCTGAACATGCAGGAGGGTGAAAGGCGTGCAAGGAATAGAGTGAATTGGAACGATGTGGTATACCGGGGTCAACGTGCTGTCAATGGATTGAAGCAGGGCATGTGATGCATCTGGAGTAAACCATAGAAAGTTTTGTGGGGCCTGGATGTGGAAAGGGAGCTGTGGTTTCGGTGCACTATTACATGACAGAGAGAGACTGAGTGTGAATGAATGTGTGTATATATATATATATATATATATATATATATATATATATATATATATATATATATATATATATATATATATTTTTTTTTTTTCTTTTGCTTTGTCGCTGTCTCCCGCGTTTGCGAGGTAGCGCAAGGAAACAGACGAAAGAAATGGCCCAACCCACCCCCATACACATGTATATACATACGCCCCTCTTTCCAAAACTCTTGCATTCACCTCCCTAACAACCCCATCCATAAACAAATTAAACAACCATGGAGACAACACACACCCCTGCCGCAAACCTACATTCACTGAGAACCAATCACTTTCCTCTCTTCCTACACGTACACATGCCTTACATCCTCAATAAAAACTTTTCACTGCTTCTAACAAGTTGCCTCCCACACCATATATTCTTAATACCTTCCACAGAGCATCTCTATCAACTCTATCATATGCCTTCTCCAGATCCATAAATGCTACATACAAATCCATTTGCTTTTCTAAGTATTTCTCGCATACATTCTTCAAAGCAAACACCTGATCCACACATCCTCTACCACTTCTGAAACCACACTGCTCTTCCCCAATCTGATGCTCTGTACATGCCTTCACCCTCTCAATCAATACCCTTCCATATAATTTACCAGGAATACTCAACAAATTTATACCTCTGTAATTTGAGCACTCACTCTTATCCCCTTTGCCTTTGTACAATGGCACTATGCACGCATTCCGCCAATCCTCAGGCACCTCACCATGAGTCATACATACATTAAATAACCTTACCAACCAGTCAACAATACAGTCACCCCCTTTTTTATAAATTCCACTGCAATACCATCCAAACCTGCTGCCTTGCCGGCTTTCATCTTCCGCAAAGCTTTTACTACCTCTTCTCTGTTTACCAAATCATTTTCCCTAACCCTCTCACTTTGCACACCACCTCGACCAATACACCCTATATCTGCCACTCTATCGTCAAACACATTCAACAAACCTTCAAAATACTCACTCCATCTCCTTCTCGCATCACCACTACTTGTTATCACCTCCCCATTTGCGCCCTTCACTGAAGTTCCCATTTGCTCCCTTGTCTTACGCACTTTATTTACCTCCTTCCAGAACATCTTTTTATTCTCCCTAAAATTTAATGATACTCTCTCACCCCAACTCTCATTTGCCCTCTTTTTCACCTCTTGCACCTTTCTCTTGACCTCCTGTCTCTTTCTTTTATACATCTCCCACTCGATTGCATTTTTTCCCTGCAAAAATCGTCCAAATGCCTCTCTCTTCTCTTTCACTAATAATCTTACTTCTTCATCCCACCACTCACTACCCTTTCTAATCAACCCACCTCCCACTCTTCTCATGCCACAAGCATCTTTTGTGCAATCCATCACTGATTCCCTAAATACATCCCATTCCTCCCCCACTCCCCTTACTTCCATTGTTCTCACCTTTTTCCATTCTGTACTCAGTCTCTCCTGGTACTTCCTCACACAGGTCTCCTTCCCAAGCTCACTTACTCTCACCACCCTCTTCACCCCAACATTCTCTCTTCTTTTCTGAAAACCCATACAAATCTTCACCTTAGCCTCCACAAAATAATGATCAGACATCCCTCCAGTTGCACCTCTCAGCACATTATCATCCAAAAGTCTCTCTTTCGCGCGCCTGTCAATTAACACGTAAGCCAATAACGCTCTCTGGCCATCTCTCCTACTTACATACGTATACTTATGTATATACTTATGTATATATATATATATATATATATATATATATATATATATATATATATATATATATATATATATGCAAGAGTTTTGGAAAGAGGGGCAAGTATGAAGTCTGTTGGGGATGAGAGAGCTTGGGAAGTGAGTCAGTTGTTGTTCGCTGATGATACAGCGCTGGTGGCTGATTCATGTGAGAAACTGCAGAAGCTGGTGACTGAGTTTGGTAAAGTGTGTGAAAGAAGAAAGTTAAGAGTAAATGTGAATAAGAGCAAGGTTATTAGGTACAGTAGGGTTGAGGGTCAAGTCAATTGGGAGGTGAGTTTGAATGGAGAAAAACTGGAGGAAGTAAAGTGTTTTAGATATCTGGGAGTGGATCTGGCAGCGGATGGAACCATGGAAGCGGAAGTGGATCATAGGGTAGGGGAGGGGGCGAAAATCCTGGGAGCCTTGAAGAATGTGTGGAAGTCGAGAACATTATCTCGGAAAGCAAAAATGGGTATGTTTGAAGGAATAGTGGTTCCAACAATGTTGTATGGTTGCGAGGCGTGGGCTATGGATAGAGTTGTGCGCAGGAGGATGGATGTGCTGGAAATGAGATGTTTGAGGACAATGTGTGGTGTGAGGTGGTTTGATCGAGTAAGTAACGTAAGGGTAAGAGAGATGTGTGGAAATAAAAAGAGCGTGGTTGAGAGAGCAGAAGAGGGTGTTTTGAAATGGTTTGGTCACATGGAGAGAATGAGTGAGGAAAGATTGACCAAGAGGATATATGTGTCGGAGGTGGAGGGAACGAGGAGAAGAGGGAGACCAAATTGGAGGTGGAAAGATGGAGTGAAAAAGATTTTGTGTGATCGGGGCCTGAACATGCAGGAGGGTGAAAGGAGGGCAAGGAATAGAGTGAATTGGAGCGATGTGGTATACCGGGGTTGACGTGCTGTCAGTGGATTGAATCAGAGCATGTGAAGCGTCTGGGGTAAACCATGGAAAGCTGTGTAGTTATGTATATTTGCGTGTGTGGACGTATGTATATACATGTGTATGGGGGTGGGTTGGGCCATTTCTTTCGTCTGTTTCCTTGCGCTACCTCGCAAACGCGGGAGATAGCGACAAAGCAAAAAAAAAAAAAAAAAATATATATGTGTGTGTGTGTGTGTGTGTGTGTGATAGAATGTAAGTAAGTAAATTCTAGATTAATATGGGTAAAACTGAAAGTTGATGGAGAGAGATGGGTGATTATTGGTGCATATGCACCTGGGCATGAGAAGAAATATCATGAGAGGCAAGTGTTTCGGGAGCAGCTGAATGAATGTGTTAGTGGTTTTGGTGCACAAGACTGGGTTATAGTGATGGGTGATTTGAATGCAAAGGTGAGTAATGTGGCAGTTGAGGGAATAATTGGTATACATGGGGTGTTCAGTGTTGTAAATGGAAATGGTGAAGAGCTTGTAGATTTATGTGCTGAAAAAGGACTGGTGATTGGGAATACCTGGTTTAAAAAGCGAGATATACATAAGTATATGTATGTAGGTAGGAGAGATGGCCAGAGAGCATTATTGGATTACGTGTTAATTGACAGGCGCACGAAAGAGAGACTTTTGGATGTTAATGTGCTGAGAGGTGCAACTGGAGGGATGTCTGATCATTATCTTGTGGAGGCGAAGGTGAAGATTTGTATGGGTTTTCAGAAAAGAAGAGAGAATGTTGGGGTGAAGAGGGTGGTGAGAGTAAGTGAGCTTGGGAAGGAGACTTGTGTGAGGAAGTACCAGGAGAGACTGAATGCAGAGTGGAGGAAGGTGGGGGCAAAGGAGGTAAGGGGGGTGGGGGAGGAATGGGATGTATTTAGGGAAGCAGTGATGGCTTGCGCAAAAGATGCTTGTGGCATGAAAAGCGTGGGAGGTGGGTTGATTAGAAAGGGTAGTGAGTGGTGGGATGAAGAAGTAAGATTATTAGTGAAAGAGAAGAGAGAGGCATTTGGACGATTTTTGCAGGGAAAAAATGCAAATGAGTGGGAGATGTATAAAAGAAAGAGGCCAGTGTTCAAGAGAAAGGTGCAAGAGTTGAAAAAGAGGGCAAATGAGAGTAAGGGTGAGAGAGTATCATTAAATTTTAGGGAGAATAAAAAGATGTTCTGGAAGGAGGTAAATAAAGTGCGTAAGACAAGGGAGCAAATGGGAACTTCAGTGAAGGGCGCTAATGGGGAGGTGATAACAAGTAGTGGTGATGTGAGAAGATGGAGTGAGTATTTTGAAGGTTTGTTTAATGTGTTTGATGATAGAGTGGCAGATATAGGGTGTTTTGGTCGAGGTGGTGTGCAAAGTGAGAGGGTTAGGGAAAATGATTTGGTAAACAGAGAAGAGGTAGTAAAAGCTCTGCAGAAGATGAAAGCTGGCAAGGCAGCAGGTTTGGATGGTACTGCAGTGGAATTTATTAAAAAAAGGGGTGACTGTACTGTTGACTGGTTGGGAAGGTTATTTAATGTATGTATGATTCATGGTGAGGTGCCTGAGGATTAGTGGAATGCTTGCATAGTGCCATTGTACAAAGGCAAAGGGGATAAAAGTGAGTGCTCAAATTACAGAGGTATAAGTTTGTTGAGTATTCCTGGTAAATCATATGGGAGGGTACTGATTGAGAGGGTGAAGGCATGTACAGAGCATCAGATTGGGGAAGAGCAGTGTGGTTTCAGAAGTGGTAGAGGATGTGTGGATCAGGTGTTTGCTTTGAAGAATGTATGTGAGAAATACTTAGAAAAGCAAATGGATTTGTATGTAGCATTTATGGATCTGGAGAAGGCATATGATAGAGTTGATAGTGATGATCTGTGGAAGGTACTAAGAATATATGGTGTGGGAGGCAAGTTGTTAGAAGCAGTGGAAAGTTTTTATCGAGGATGGAAGGCATGTGTATGTGTAGGAAGAGACAGAAGTGATTGGTTCTCAGTGAATGTAGGTTTGCGGCAGGGGTGTGTGATGTCTCCATGGTTGTTTAATTTGTTTATGGATGGGGTTGTTAGGGAGGTGAATGCAAGAGTTTTGGAAAGAGGGGCAAGTATGAAGTCTGTTGGGGATGAGAGAGCTTGGGAAGTGAGTCAGTTGTTGTTCGCTGATGATACAGCGCTGGTGGCTGATTCGTGTGAGAAACTGCAGAAGCTGGTGACTGAGTTTGGTAAAGTGTGTGAAAGTAAAGAGTAAATGTGAATAAGAGCAAGGTTATTAGGTACAGTAGGGTTGAGGGTCAAGTCAAATGGGAGGTAGGTTAGAATGGAGAAAAACTGGAGGAAGTAAAGTGTTTTAGATATCTGGGAGTGGTTCTGGCAGCGGATGGAACCATGGAAGCGGAAGTGAATCATAGGGTGGGGGAGGGGGTGAAAATCCTGGGAGCCTTGAAGAATGTGTGGAAGTCGAGAACATTATCTCGGAAAGCAAAAATGGGTATGTTTGAAGGAACAGTGGTTCCAACAATGTTATATGGTTGCGAGGTGTCGGCTATGGATAGAGTTGTGCACAGGAGGGTGGATGTGCTGGAAATGAGATGTTTGAGGACAATATGTGGTGTGAGGTGGTTTGATCGAGTAAGTAATGTAAGGGTAAGCGAGATGTGTGGAAATAAAAAGAGCGTGGTTGAGAGAGCAGAAGAGGGTGCTTTGAAATGGTTTAGGCACATGGAGAGAAAGAGTGAGGAAAGATTGACCAAGAGGATATATGTGTCGGAGGTGGAGGGAACGAGAAGTGGGAGACCAAATTGGAGGTGGAAAGAAGGAGTGAAAAAGATTTTGTGTGATCGGGCCTGAACATGCAGGAGGGTGAAAAGCGGGCAAGGAATAGAGTGAATTGGATCGATGTGGTATACCGAGGTCGACGTGCTGTTAATGGATTGAATCAGGGCATGTGAAGCATCTGGGGTAAACCATGGAAAGTTTTGTGGGGCCTGGATGTGGAAAGGGAGCTGTGGTTTTAGTGCATTATACATGACAGCTAGAGACTGAGTGTGAACGAATGGGGCCTTTGTTGTCCTTTCCTAGCGCTACCTCACACACATGAGGGGGGAGGGGGTTGTTATTCCATGTGTGGCGAGGTGGCAATGGGAATGAATAAGGGCAGACAGTATGAATTATGTACATGTGTATATATGTATATGTCTGTGTGTGTATATATATGTATACATTGAGATGTATAGGTATGTTTCTATGCGTGTGTGGATGTGTATGTATATACATGTGTATGTGGGTGGGTTGGGCCATTCTTTCATCTGTTTCCTTGCACTACCTCGCTAACGTTGGAGACATTGACAAAGCAAAATAAAAAAAAAAAGTAGAAAAATATATTCCTATGAGTCCACCGGGAAAATGAAACACGATAAGGGAAGTTATCGTGTTTCATTTTCCCTGTGGACTCATAGGAATATCTTGATCATGGGCAAACTTGTGATCCTTTCCAATATATATACATATATATATATTACTATTATTGTGCATAATCACTGTTTCCTATGTCAGCGAGGAAGCGCCAAGAAACACTCGAAGAATAACCCATCCACTCATATACACGTATATGTACATAAATGCCCATATATGCACATATACCTACATTTACATAGCAACATATACATACATTAACACACATAAACAGACATATACATATACATATTCATACTTGCTTGCTTTCATCCATTCCTGTCACTACCCCATCTCACAGGAAATAGCACTGCTACCCTCCGCTTCATTGAGGTAGTGCTAGAAAAACGGACAAAAATGCCGCATTCGTTCACACTCAGTCTCTAGCTGTCATGTGTAATGCACCAAAACCATAGCTCCCAATCCACATCTAGGCCCCACAGGCCTTCCCATGGTTTACTCCAGATGCTTCACATGCCCTGTATCAATCCAATGACAGCTCATTGACCCCGGTATACCACATCGTTCCGATTCACTCTATTCCTTGCACGCCTCTCACCCACCTGTATGTCCAGACCCTAACTGCTTAAAATCTTTTTCACTCTATCCTTCCACCTCTAATTTGGTCTCCCGCTTCTCCTTGTTCCCTCCACCTCTGACACATACATCCTCTTTGTCAATCTTTCTGAACTCATTCTCTCCTTATGGCCAAACCATTACAACACATCCTCTTTTGCTCTCTCGACCATACTCTTTTTATTACCACACATCTCTCTAACCCTTTCATTACTTACTTGATCAAACCAACTTACACCACACATTGTCTTCAAAATTTCATTTCCAACACATCTACCCTCCTCTGCACAACCTAAGTATAGCCCATGCCTCACAATCATATAATATTGTTGGAATTACTATTCCTTCAAACATACCCATTTTCGTTCTCTGAGATAACATTCTCTCCTTGCACATATTCCTCTTTTTTTTAATACACATTTGCCATTTCCCATGTTAGCAAGATAGTGTCAAAATCAGATGACAGCCTTAGACAGAAAAATTTTCATTTAGCCCCCTTTGCTAATGTGAAAAACAGTGATCGGGTAAAAAAAAAAAAAAAATAAGCATCCAAGGGTTATATAACAACAGTAAAATATATAACTTACTGTTACTGGCTTCCAGCTACAATTGGTTACACTAAGAGTGAAAAGTCGCCAGATGAAAAAGAGTAAAGCCTCATCTAGGAACTTCTTTCTCAAAAGGAGTCGATCATTTCCATGCTGCTGATTGCAGTACAGCCTTAAAGCTGCAAAGTCCCATTAAAAGGGATCTAGAGGTAAACAATTAAAAGGAAATATATTCACAGTTCCTACAGGTGTAATAGCGTCAGACTGTATCACTGTTACCAGACATATAGCACCAACAAGGATCATCCTAATCCAAACGAGCTTACTTTCAAAGTTGTATGAGTCCCTTGAAAGAGGCCCTGAAATTGCAATCATATCATAGGACAGAGTCACCACAGAAGCAATAACAAACTTTCAGCACTACATTACACAACTGGAACACTGGCTCACCCTGAACAGAATGCCTGCACCTCCAAAAAAGTCTTCAGTTACTCTTTCAACTCCACACAGATGTGTAACCAACCAGCACCCTCATATCAACTTGAATGGACAATCACTTCCATATCCAACAAAATACCAACTATTCTGGGAATCATAAATGACACACATAACCTTTATCTCCCACACCAATAACATCACCACAATAGCAGCAAAGGAAGTAAATGCCCTCAGAACACTAAGTGGATACAGATTTAGATAAGAAGGGGAGTCCTACAGTATCCTTTATAAACAACCTATCTGCTTCACTCTAAACTATAACTTCTTGCTCCAAAGGAGTCCATCATTTACATGCTACTGATTGCAGTACAGCCTTGAAGCTGTAAAAGCCCTATCAAAGGGGGTCTTGGGGTACATAATTAAAGAGAATTATATTTAGATATACCTATAACTATAAAAGTGTACAGCAGAATCACTATCATCAGACAGAAAGGATCACAGCATCATCAAGGATCCTCCAACCCCAAAGGAGCTCACCTTCAAAGTTTCAGGATTCCCATGAAAGGGAACCTAAAACTGCAATCATATCACAGCATCCTGTCATCACAGATGCAACAACAAACATACAGCATCACATCACACAACTGGAACACTGGCTTACACTAAACAGAATGTCTGCGTCTCCAAAAAAAGTCTTCAGTTACTCTTTTAATTCTATACAGAAGTGAATGCATCTTGCATCCTCCCATCAACTTAGATGGACAATCACTTGCATTCAGCAAAACACCAACTTTTATGGTCATCATATATGACACCTTTATTTACCATATCATCAACATTAACACAAAAGCAACAAAGGAACTAAATGCCATTAGAACACTAAATGGTGCCAGATTTAGATAAGAAAAAAGTTCTATTGTATCCTCTACACACAATTCATCTACTCCATTCTGATCTACACTTTACCTACCTAGTCATCCATCCTGTCAAATGCTAATGCAACAAAACTGGAAACCACAGAAAACAGAGCATTCAGAACAATCGCTGGCTGCCTAGAAACCACAAACACTCAACACCTAAACAGGGAAGCAAAGATGCTTCTAACACAATTTCACCTCAAAATATACTTGGTATTCATTTCTCTGCAATAGCACTCGAGCCTTTCTATTCAGATAACTCCAAAACTAATCATCAGTTAAAGTAGAAAGAAAGCTTACTCTTGCTTAACACTCTAGCAACATATATTCACAGATTCCCCCCTAACTCCAACAAACACAACACTGACAAAACAAGTGTAAAATGAAATGATCTAACAAGCACTTAACAACTTCCCTTCCAACTCAATCTTGTGCGTTCCATCTGAAACTACACTCCCAGACCTATGAGAGTTACACTTTCTCATGTCTGTTCTGGACATCATTCTATCATAACACTACAAACACTGATTCAACATATCTCAACATCCTTTATGACCATGACACAGCTACCGCAATGAGGGCAATACTTACTGCTCAATTACCCCAAAACCTCCCCTAATAGACACATACACACAAGGTCACTACAATGTATAACCTCTCGTCCCACCTGATGGACATGGCCAGCTTCCTGAGCATTGTAAGAGCCTCAAAGAAGATAGAAGGGACTCCTGGAATTATGAGACTCAGAATGGTAACCACTTCATTCTCTCCTAAAAGTGGTTAACTGAAGGGGTAAAAAAGTTACATACTAAAATACAAAATATTTTTCATTCTAAAACCTTAAATATATCTAAAAATTCTACTGCTGAATACCAAGCCCTATGTTCGAAGATATTGTTGAATATAGAAGAATGGATGATCTTAAGCTTTCTGTGGAGTTTAAATAGGGCACAGGGTCTGAAACAACACTAAAATTAGTGAAGCTTGGGGTGACTGAAAGACCATATATACAACACCTGTAAAAACTGCTAAGTTGTGAAGCCTGTGACTCTAGAAAAGTGGTACGAACATGAAGTCTAGTGACTTTCAGTACTGATGAAACATAGACAATTAATAGATGATTTCTCCCTTGCAAATTTCAGAGATTTTATTGAGAACTTTTCATTAGAACAGAAAAAAAACTATAATCATAGTAATTATAATCATGTGACTTCAATATGAAAATTGAAAATTACCATAATCCAGGCGAAGTACATGGTTTTCTCCATCCTTCAATCCATAAAAAAATGCCAAGATACATATGACTTCCTTAACTATTTGCCTTTCCATGACAAAGCAATGTATACCTCTATCAGCCAAACTATTGAGCAACCTAGTTTGTGGAAGTCAGCTAGGGATGCCAAAGCATGGCGTAACTGGTATATTCAAGTTAGCTCTGCATGCAAATGGTGGATTTCACTGGCTGGTGGTTGAGAAAGTGATTACTTTGCTAAGTTGTTCTGACCCATTTCATAAGGTCTTTACTGTTTTTCATACAAAGGTGTTAAAGTTTATGTCTCCACAGTTTGTAAGCTGTTCAAGCACAGAAATGCATTTGCACAATAGTCTATGAAGGATGTATGGAAGCATTGTATAGTGAATAGGTGATCTGGGAGAAAAAGCAAGGGGTATACTAACGGTAACTAATTTTCATAATTTTTCAAAACATCTGGATTACACGAAAACATATCAAATAAAAAAAGGAGACATTAAACGGCTCTTATTAGGAAATATTTTTTCTATACTCTGCCACATTAATTTGTAAGACTCCTAACCTTGTATTATTTCACAAAGAAATTCATATATAGCAGCCCCTATAATCAAAGACTGAATTACAATAATCACACTGGGATGCATTAATACACAGTGAAGTACATACTGGGATACATACAGCAAAACTTCATGTTAAGTCCAACTTATAGCCCATGGAATGGTGGTGCACACTGTACGAATCTAGGCGTCTAGACTACAGCGAATCCGCTGACTCACCTCCCATGCAGGTATTTAACTCTTGTTAGGAGATCTGCATGGCCCGAGGAATATTGTTCTATAACGTCTTTTACATCATAGGGTTTTAGGGCCTCTTTGAACTTACGTCTGGCTAGGAAGTACCTAATCTGAAGAAGGGAGAAAGAGTACGATAGTTTAGGACAGGGGAAACAAGGATGTGCTGGACCTTTAAGGTTATTTTCCAACCGTGTTTAGTTAGTAAGGTTGGCTGCTAATGTATTTCATCTTTCCTAATTAGCAATGTGTTTATTTAATGTGGGTATTACCTTTACAATTTATAAGTTAGAATTTGCAACATATGCTTCAAATAAACTCCCAGAACTCATCAAAAACGGTTAGAAAATCCACTGCAACTAGCAGTTGTGAGGTCAGGCTGGTAGAGGGAACTACAGGAGCTTGCCCTTTAGCAAGATTTTCTACATGCTACTGATGTCCTCTGTGTGACAAAAATGAATGTCCATTTGTTCAGTTACCTGACAGACACATGTGACAGAGATGCAATTTAAATTTTGGTTTATGATCTGAGTTATAGGCAACTGAAAAATTCATCATATAAAACACTGTCACATCTGGCTAACATTATGTTACAAATGGTGTCAGCCACTTGATTACTCAATGAATAAATAAACCCTTGGGGGATGGTAGGATATTCTAGTTTCAAAGGAATTACATGTTCAAAACAGATTTTCAAGAAAGCGTTAGTCAAGATTGAATTTGGTGATAGGATTCTTCCTAATGGAAAATAAATCAGTAAGGAAAAACAAAATTTACTGCTGGCAAGGGTTGCATCATGAAGGAGGATACAGGCAAAGAATTCAAAATATCTGTAAGGCAATTTATCTTTCACTATAGTTTCTGGAATATAAAAAGGAACAGTTTAGTAGTAACTATGTGGATTTTATTTTCATGAAAAACTTTAATATGATTTTATTGCATTCACACAATTACGTGCAAAATATACTACCATTATCAGATGGTTTCCATCACTGAATTAAAACTCCTCTTTCAATTACCTATTGCTAATTAACCAGGAAGGAATATGAAAGTCACATCTTAAGTCAACAAAATATAAATAAAAAAGTCACATATCATATAAGCCACAGGTATCAACAATCAGTGTTCTCAAAGAATAACAGTTTTCAGTTCCTGTTACATTACAGTACTTGCATTATGCTCAAACCTTATTCAGTGGCATAATACTATATATGGTCAGTATCATACACATAAAACTAATAAAATACGATACCCTGGACATGTAGTTGATATCTATTTACAGTATATATATTTATTGTGTCTAAGGCTCCAGTTACAGACAGAAATCTTCGCAGTGGCTGGACCCTGAATGAAAAAGAATTGGCTCTGATTTTGTGAAAAGCATGTTCTTGACTCAGAATCCTTACCTATCCTCCTATCATGTTGTCCTGTAGCTATGCCATCTAATTTACTCTGCACATTAGATGAGCCTATGACAAATAATGCCACAGTCACTCTAAATGCACACAAAAAGCAAATATATAATGTGTCCTGGAGAACAGCATAAAAAGTTTAATCAAAAACAATAAATGCTAAGCCATTACTCTTACCTTCCTGCCAATGATATACTGACACATGCTCCTTTGTGCTGCTGCTTGGTAAACTTAGTCTCAAATCTCAGTAGTCATACTGAGAAAACCCAATTCTATGGGGGAAGGTGGACTGGGTAACAAAGGGCAAGTGATAGTTCTAGATCAAAAATAAAGTTTTCACATGTCCAAAAGCAACATTTTGTGCTAGTCGATGCATCACCTGCCTTCAAATTATGTAGTTTTACCAGAGAAAAAGTATGAGACACAGATTTACCTAAATAAAAAATACCTTAACATTCAGTCAAATCTCATAAAGACCTTAAGACCAAGCAGTATGTGGATTCCTGAATTCTGAAAAATCGCATTCTTTTTAGTGATGAATCAGTCTGGCCTTTTCACAGAAAAGGGAGCATGAACTAGTCACCCCCTTTACTTCTGCACTGCTCTGGACCACTCATATTGCACTTCATCAAGCTATGCTAACTTTACTCTGTGCAATAATTAATGCTTGGCCACCCCCACTGTACTTTTGCTGAAAGCAAATAATTTTAAAATACTGTTATGCTGCCTCTTGTTATCATATATTTTTACAATTGCAACACCATGATGCTAGCAAGTTTCTGTGGTTAAACATCTTCCAGTATTTGTAATATTCCAGCATTTTGAGTGATACTAAAAATAATATGTATTACATTCAAAACTGCAGATTCTTGAGTTGTATGAACTTTTGAAATTTGGATTTCTGAGTTCTGATTACATCACCACTAATTAAATATAGCTTTTGTCTTCTGGTGGTGATGGCCTGAAAAACTTATCTTGATGAGGTCTCTACAAGTCAACACATATTTGTATGTGGCTTGGCACCCCAAAGGAAAAAAACCACTATGCCATCAGAGATATGTCAGAAAGTGCTGTGTTGGATATAGTATGGGAGATAATAGCGCTTAGACCAAGATCTGTTAGCATGTGCTCTACTGCTTAATACATTACTGAAGACACTGTACAGGCCAAGGCATGTCAGCATGTACTTTGCTACCTGACATGTTATAGAATAAATACTATACACATAAAGATAGGCCAACATCCATTATGCTACTTGATACATTAGAGCAATGAACACTCTATGGGCATGTACAGATCAGTAAGTACTGTGTTGCTTGACACAAACATAGATGAAATTGTATAGGTATGACTGGACCACATGTGCTATGCTGCATGATGTATCTACATGTCTCTCCACATCCCATACACATTTCATAAGGTAAATACATACTATACTTAATGTCTCTCCATACCGACTGCCTCTTGATAGGCAAGTTAATGCTTATTAACCCTTTCATTTTACCAAGTTTTGTGATTAGCCTTGATCTGTAAGAACAGGTTCCTGAAGTGTAAGGTAGGGGTAAACTTTTTATTTCTATTTGAGTTGGAGATTTGTTATGGAGTGTTTGGGTGAGAGGGATCTAGTGCTGTTGCAAAGAATTCAGTGTCAAGTTTGTTGTATGTTACAATAAGCCACATTTGTGGTCGAGCTTAGTAAAGTGCATTGAGCCATATCTGTGGCCAGGCACAGTGCAATGCACCAAGTTCTAATTTGAATTTCCAAGATGTCACAAACAACTTTACAACACAACTGGATAAAATAGTACACATCAAAGTCACCTGTAAATTGTCAAAGAAAGTGTAACTGTGTCATCATATTGGGAAGTCACGTTTATGGGCTGATAATATAACGGAAATCATATCTAAAATGTAAAAAAACGATTTTGTGCTTTTTGTTAATATATCTCATTGAAATATGGTTAGTTTTTAATTTATTCACTAAATACAATTTCCTCTTCCAATGATACATAACAAGTAAATACTGTTTCCAAAATATGAAAAACTGTGTATGTGAAAATATGTATATGACATGTATGGGATGTGTGATATCACATTTGCTAAAAAATTACACCATAAGTAAAAAGTTTACGTGTAAGATGTAATTACACCTAGAAAACACATAATCATTCACTCGCATGGATATGGGTTTTAGTTATTGGCAGGTAGCTACCGACAAGGAAGGTACATTACCAGTATTACCCATGTGGGTATCAGAGAGTGAGTGGCCAGCCAGCATTTTAGTGGTTAAGTTGCACTCCTCTGACCTAGGAAGCTATCTTTTCTTTCTGTCTCACCAACACATGGACTGCTGGCATTCTATCAACAAACCTACAATCTTTCCTTGTTGCACATAACACTTGACAACACTTAACTCACATGTATCGCACTCACTTTGGTGAGTGCGATACATTAGCCCTGTCTTTTGGCAAAATGATAGGAGCAGTAAATAGAAGCAGTAGGTAGGAATATTAAATGGGATCATTATTTAGAAGAAGCAGGTAGGAACATTAGTGGACACCTTAGGTAGAAGTAGCCAAGAGAAATAGTAAGTAGGGAGCCTCTGGAAACACTGCTAGAGTTGCCCTCCACCAGTGGTCTGTTAAAGGTGAGGCACTAAAACTAAAAAATGGCACTGAAGTCACCAGTTATGGAGACTTTTGCCATGGTCACCCCACTCAGGAAGTTCCCATAGGGAATGGGCATCTGAAATATAAAGACAGATAGGGGATAGGAAAGAAAGAATGCTTCCCACATATTCCCTGCATGTTGCAAAAGGCAACTAAAAGGGGAGGGAGTGGGGGTAAGGAAATCCTCCCCTCCAGTTTTTACTTTTCCAAATGAAAGAACAGAGAAGGGAGCCAAGTGAGGATTTTTCCTTGTAGGCTCAGTCCTCTGTTCTTAACGCTACCTAGGTAATGTGGAAAATGTCAAACATGTATAAAAAAAAAAAAGATAGACCTATAGAAAAGGAAGATCCATCCACTCAACACTCTCCTATACCAATGAGAAAAGATTACTACCCTTTTTGGTATTATCTTAAATAAAATATGATACTGAGGTATTCAGTAAGGGGGAAAAGATTGTTTTTTTTTCTTTTGTGCACTGGAGAATATTATTTTTAAAATGAAAATGCATTAAGGAAATGTTATTTCCTCATGAATACACAACAAAACGGTTATTTGACAGGATCTGTGCCTCCTGTTAGGCAGGTAAATGCTTACCGAAGATTAATCTATATACTATGTGCTTCTTGATTGTGACTTAAGTGTTGTCAAGCATTACATATGACAGAATGCCAGTAGTCCATGTGTGGATGAGGCAGACAGAAATAGATTACCTCCACAAAACATCAAAAATCCCTCCTCTCAGAAAATGTAGCCTTATACTCCTGTGTCTGGTAGCTAGAGCTTAAAAAAAAAAAAAAAAAAAAAAAAAAATAAAGTCGAATGTTTCAAAGGTTCATTGAGCAAAATTCCTTACTTTGCAGTCCTGCAAAAACCTTATCCCAAGACCAAACCAGTGTTTTGTCTTATGACAGTGTGAAAAAAAAATCTTTACAAAATTTAGTATCAAATACACAGTGGTAATTTTTTGTAATTGCCTATTTGTACATGTATGGGGATGGAGATTTATACTAATGAGGCTCCATCTCTTAAGCTTTATCTACCATCAAGCATCATACATTTTTGTATCTGCTTGCATCTATAATTTCAATACTGCTTATTTCAGTCATCTATCATCCTGATATCAAAAAGTACCTCTTCCTTAAAAGCTTTACACTTTACTTCTTCTCGTAAACTCTGGCTGTTCTAACACTTCATCTTGCAAAGAATTGCTTGCTGTTAACCTCATCAAACTGATCTAGAAACAAAGTTTATGATAAAGTCACCCATCATCCCCAGCTCTTTCAGGGAGGGCAAATTTGCAGCCCAAACCTTATTACCTATACTTTGCATTTCCTTGGAATTAATTTCATTAATTATGTATCAGACCAGCTTAAGAGTTTGCTTAGATCCCCTTCCAAGTTGATGCAATCACCATTCTTTACTTCCCTCATGACCTTGCAAACACTTGCAAGGTTCAGTCCATTTGGCAAGTCATTTACATAAATCAAGAAGATTAGTGGTCCTATAACTGAGCACTGCAGCATGCCACTTGTGACCTCCAGCCAATCTTGAGAATGCTCTAGAAACATGTATGCTCTCATTCCTTCAACTAAGGTAATCTTCTGTCCATGGAAAGAGTTTCCCCTCTTATTCTTGCATGAAGATCCAGCTTCTTAATCACCATATTTAGTAGTGTCAGATGTTTTCTAGCAGTTCAGAAAAACTTAACCTACCCATACAACCCTAGTCTGGAACAAAACTCATTCAGTCCCAAAAGTCTAAGGAACTTGTTGCAAAACCTCCTTTCCCTAACTCTTGTGTTGTCTCTCACTAAGAGTTTCTCCTTTGAAATCAGTTTACATCTATTAAGGAGACTGGTCTGCACTTCTGCGCAATTTCTTCTTTCTTTCTAAATGAGAGGCAAAATACTTGCTCTCTTATACTTCTTTGGGACTACACCCTCCTCTAGCAACAAACTGAAATATATTTCAAGTAGCCCATCATGTGTGTCAGCACACTACTTTAGCACATACTGAGAGGGTTCATCAGGAACATAACATCAGCCTTATACAAGTTAAGGCTTCAGATCTAATAACCTGATCGTTGTTTTAGGCACTTGTAATACTTTCCAGGACCTCATCCAACAGTGAAAACACTTTTGAAATCATTCACATCCTTCCACATTCCTTCATCATCCTAAACAATTTCTCCCTCTAAATCCTCTAAACTGATTAGCTGCTCTTCTAAACAGTAATCTACTCCTAATGAATTTCATGGAAAAGTTTTATTATATCTCCTACCCTGTTAAAACATTCCTTTTCTTGAACTATTCATTTACTGCCCTCTAATATATTTCAAATACTGAATGGCTGTTGTTTCACCTATATTTCCTCTACACATTCTCCTTTTCTTGAACTATTTATTTATTGCTCTCTAATATATTTCAAATGCTGAATGGCTGTTGTTTCACCTATATTTCCTCTACCCATTCTTCAGCACTCCCAGAATTTTCACCCCCTCCCCAACTTATAACTCATCTCCACTTCCTTGGTTCCATGCACTGCCAGTCCAATTCCAGATATCTAAAACACTTCACCTCCTCCAATTTTTCTCCACTCAAATTTAATCCCAACTAAATTGTCCCTCAACCCTGCTGCACCTAATAACCTTGCATTTTATTCAAATCTGAAATTTCCTGTGTGGTGGGGTAATGACAGGAACGGATGAAGGCAAGCAAGTATGAATATGTATATATGTATATATCTGTGTATGTATACGTATGTATATGTATGTATATGTATGTGTATGGGCGTTTATGTACACATATATATATATATATATATATATATATATATATATATATATATATATATATATATATATATATATATTTTTTTTTTTTTTTTTTTTTTCATACTATTCGCTATTTCCCGCGATAGCGAGGTAGCGTTAAGAACAGAGGACTGGGCCTTTGAGGGAATATCCTCACCTGGCCCTCTTCTCTGTTCCTTCTTTTGGAAAATTAAAAAAAAACAAAAAAAAAAAACGAGAGGGGAGGATTTCCAGCCCCCCGCTCCCTTCCCTTTTAGTCGCCTTCTACGACACGCAGGGAATACGTGGGAAGTATTCTTTCTCCCCTATCCCCAGGGAATATATATATATATATATATATATATATATATATATATATATATATATATATATATATATATATATTTTTCAAACTATTCGCCATTTCCCGCATTAGCGAGGTAGCGTTAAGAACAGAGGACTGGGCCTTGAGGGAATACCCTCACCTGGCCCAATTTTCTGTTCCTTCTTTTGGAAAATTAAAAAAAAAAAGAGAGGGGAGGATTTCCAGCCCCCCGCTCCCTCCCCTTTTAGTCGCCTTCTACGACACGCAGGGAATACGTGAGAAGTATTCTTTCTCCCCTATCCCCAGGGATATATATATATATATATATATATATATATTATTATTATTATTATACTTTGTCACTGTCTCTCACATTAGCGAGGTAGTGCAAGGAAACAGACGAAAGAATGGCCCAACCCACCCACATACACATGCATACACATATACGTCCACACACGCACACATACATACCTATACATCTCAACGTATACATATCTATACACATACAGACAATTGCATGTATACACATGTACATAATTCATACTGTCTGCCCTTATTCATCCCCATCGCCACCCCACCACACATGAAATGACAACCCCTTTCCCTGGCATGTGTGCAAGGTAGTGCTAGGAAAAGACAACAAAAGCCACATTCGTTCACACTCAGTCTCTAGCTGTCATGTATAATGCATTGAAACCACAGCTCCCTTTCCACATCCAGGCCCCACAAAACTTTCCATGGTTTACCCAAGATGCTTGATATGCCCTGGTTCAATCCATTGACATCACGTCAGCCCAGGTATACCACATCGTTCCAATATATATATATATATATATATATATATATATATATATATATATATATATATATATATATATATATATATATATTTTTTATTATATTATTTTTATTATACTTTGTCGCTGTCTCCCGCGTTTGCGAGGTAGCGCAAGGAAACAGACGAAAGAAATGGCCCAACCCCCCCCATACACATGTATATACATACGTCCACACACGCAAATATACATACCTACACAGCTTTCCATGGTTTACCCCAGACGCTTCACATGCCCTGATTCAATCCACTGACAGCACGTCAACCCCGGTATACCACATCGCTCCAATTCACTCTATTCCTTGCCCTCCTTTCACCCTCCTGCATGTTCAGGCCCCGATCACACAAAATCTTTTTCACTCCATCTTTCCACCTCCAATTTGGTCTCCCTCTTCTCCTCGTTCCCTCCACCTCCGACACATATATCCTCTTGGTCAATCTTTCCTCACTCATTCTCTCCATGTGCCCAAACCATTTCAAAACACCCTCTTCTGCTCTCTCAACCACGCTCTTTTTATTTCCACACATCTCTCTTACCCTTACGTTACTTACTCGATCAAACCACCTCACACCACACACTGTCCTCAAACATCTCATTTCCAGCACATCCATCCTTCTGTGCACAACTCTATCCATAGCCCACGCCTCGCAACCATACAACATTGTTGGAACCACTATTCCTTCAAACATACCCATTTTTGCTTTCCGAGATAATGTTCTCGACTTCCACACATTCTTCAAGGCTCCCAGGATTTTCGCCCCCTCCCCCACCCTATGATTCACTTCCGCTTCCATGGTTCCATCCGCTGCCAGATCCACTCCCAGATATCTAAAACACTTTACTTCCTCCAGTTTTTCTCCATTCAAACTTACCTCCCAATTGACTTGACCCTCAACCCTACTGTACCTAATAACCTTGCTCTTATTCACATTTACTCTTAACTTTCTTCTTCCACACACTTTACCAAACTCAGTCACGAGCTTCTGCAGCTTCTCACATAAATCAGCCACCAGCACTGTATCATCAGCGAACAACAACTGACTCACTTCCCAAGCTCTCTCATCCACAACAGACTTCAAACTTGCCCCTCTTTCCAAAACTCTTGCATTCACCTCCCTAACAACTCCATCCATAAACAAATTAAACAACCATGGAGACATCACACACCCCTGCCGCAAACCTACATTCACCGAGAACCAATCACTTTCCTCTCTTCCTACACGTACACATGCCTTACATCCTCGATAAAAACTTTTCACTGCTTCTAACAACTTGCCTCCCACACCATATATTCTTAATACCTTCCACAGAGCATCTCTATCAACTCTATCATATGCCTTCTCCAGATCCATAAATGCTACATACAAATCCATTTGCTTTTCTAAGTATTTCTCACATACATTCTTCAAAGCAAACACCTGATCCACACATCCTCTACCACTTCTGAAACCACACTGCTCTTCCCCAACCTGATGCTCTGTACATGCCTTCACCCTCTCAATCAATACCCTCCCATATAATTTACCAGGAATACTCAACAAACTTATACCTCTGTAATTTGAGCACTCACTCTTATCCCCTTTGCCTTTGTACAATGGCACTATGCACGCATTCCGCCAATCCTCAGGCACCTCACCATGAGTCATACATACATTAAATAACCTTACCAACCAGTCAACAATACAGTCACCCCCTTTTTTATAAATTCCACTGCAATACCATCCAAACCTGCTGCCTTGCCGGCTTTCATCTTCCGCAAAGCTTTTACTACCTCTTCTCTGTTTACCAAATCATTTTCCCTAACCCTCTCACTTTGCACACCACCTCGACCAATACACCCTATATCTTCCACTCTATCATCAAACATATTCAAGAAACCTTCAAAATACTCACTCCATCTCCTTCTCACATCACCACTACTTGTTATCACCTCCCCATTAGCGCCCTTCACTGAAGTTCCCATTTGCTCCGTTGTCTTACGCACTTTATATACCTCCTTCCAGAACATTTTTTTATTCTCCCTAAAATATAATGATACTCTCTCACCCCAACTCTCATTTTTCCTCTTTTTCACCTCTTGCACCTTTCTCTTGACATCCTGTCTCTTTCTTTTATACATCTCCCACTCAACTGCATTTTTTCCCTGCAAAAATCGTCCAAATGCCTCTCTCTTCTCTTTCACTAATAATCTTACTTCTTCATCCCACCACTCACTACCCTTTCTAATCAACCCACCTCCCACACTTCTCATGCCACAAGCGTCTTTTGCGCAATCCATCACTGATTCCCTAAATACATCCCATTCCTCCCCCACTCCCCTTACTTCCATTGTTCTCACCTTTTTCCATTCTGTACTCAGTCTCTCCTGGTACTTCCTCACACAAGTCTCCTTCCCAAGCTCACTTACTCTCACCACCCTCTTCACCCCAACATTCACTCTTCTTTTCTGAAAAACCATACAAATCCTCACATTCGCCTCCACAAGATAATGATCAGACATCCCTCCAGTTGCACCTCTCAGCACATTTACATCCAAAAGTCTCTCTTTCATGCGCCTGTCAATTAACACGTAATCCAATAATGCTCTCTGGCCATCTTTCCTACTTACATACGTATACTTATGTATATCTCGCTTTTTAAACCAGGTATTCCTAATCACCAGTCCTTTTTCAGCACATAAATCTACAAGCTCTTCACCATTTCCATTTACAACACTGAACACCCCATGTATACCAATTATTCCCTCAATTGCCACATTACTCACCTTTGCATTCAAATCACCCATCACTATAACCCGGTCTTGTGCATCAAAACCAATAACACACTCATTCAGCTGCTCCCAAAACACTTGCCTCTCATGATCTTTCTTCTCATGCTCAGGTGCATATGCACCAATAATCACCCATCTCTCTCCATCAACTTTCAGTTTTACCCATATTAATCAAGAATGTACCTTCTTACATTCTATCACATACTCCCAAAACTCCTGTTTTACTAGTAGTGCTACTCCTTCCCTTGCTCTAGTCCTCTCACTAACTCCTGACTTTACTCCCAAGACATTCCCAAACCACTCTTCCCCTTTACCCTTGAGCTTCGTTTCACTAAGAGCCAAAACATCCAGGTTCCTTTCCTCAAACATACTACCTATCTCTCCTTTTTTCACATCTTGGTTACATCCACACACATTTAGACACCACAATCTGAGTCTACGAGGAGGATGAGCACTCCCCGCGTGACTCCTTCTGTTTCCCATTTTTTAGAAAGTTATATATATATATATATATATATATATCTTTCTTCTTTCATACTATTCGCCATTTCCCGCATTAGCGAGGTAGCGTTAAGAACAGAGGACTGGGCCTTTGAGGGAATATCCTCACCTGGCCCCTTCTTTGTTCCTTCTTTTGGAAAATTGAAAAAAAACGAAAGGGGAGGATCTCCAACCACCCGCTCCCTCTCCTTTTAGTCGCCTTCTACGACACGCAGGGAATACGTGGGAAGTATTCTTTCTCCCCTATCCCCAGGGATATATATATATATATATATATATATATATATATATATATATATATATATATATATATATTTTCTTTTCTTTTTTTTTGCTTTGTCGCTGTCTCCCGCGTTTGTGAGGTAGTGCAAGAAAACAGACGAAAGAAATGGCCCAACCCACCCCCATACACATGTATATACATACGTCCACACACGCAAATATACAATACCTACACAGCTTTCCATGGTTTACCCCAGACACTTCACATGCCCTGATTCAATCGACTGACAGCACGTCAACCCCGGTATACCACATCAATCCAATTCACTCTATTCCTTGCCCTCCTTTCACCCTCCTGCATGTTCAGGCCTCGATCACACAAAATCTTTTTCACTCCATCTTTCCACCTCCAATTTGGTCTCCCACTTCTCCTGGTTCCCTCCACCTCCGACACATATATCCTCTTGGTCAATCTTTCCTCACTCATTCTCTCCATGTGCCCAAACCATTTCAAAACACCCTCTTCTGCTCTCTCAACCACGCTCTTTTTATTTCCACACATCTCTCTTACCCTTACGTTACTTACTCGATCAAACCACCTCACACCACACACTGTCCTCAAACATCTTATTTCCAGCACATCCATCCTCCTGCACACAACTCTATCCATAGCCCACGCCTCGCAACCATACAACATTGTTGGAACCACTATTCCTTCAAACATACCCATTTTTGCTTTCCGAGATAATGTTCTCAACTTCCACACATTCTTCAAGGCTCCCAGGATTTTCGCCCCCTCCCCCACCCTATGATCCATTTCCGCTTCCATGGTTCCATCCGCTGCCAGATCCACTCCCAGATATCTAAAACACTTTACTTCCTCCAGTTTTTCTCCATTCAAACTTACCTCCCAATTGACTTGACCCTCAACCCTACTGTACCTAATTACCTTGCTCTTATTCACATTTACTCTTAACTTTCTTCTTTCACACACTTTACCAAACTCAGTCACTAGCTTCTGCAGTTTCTTGCATGAATCAGCCACCAGCGCTGTATCATCAGCGAACAACAACTGACTCACTTCCCAAGCTCTCTTATCCCAACAGACTTCATACTTGCCCCTCTTTCCAAAACTCTTGCATTCACCTCCCTAACAACCCCATCCATAAACAAATTAAACAACCATGGCGACATCACACACCCCTGCCGCATACCTACATTCATTGAGAACCAATCACTTTCCTCTCTTCCTACACGTACACATGCCTTACATCCTCGATAAAAACTTTTCACTGCTTCTAACAACTTGCCTCCCTCACCATATATTCTTAATACCTTCCACAGAGCATCTCTATCAACTCTATCATATGCCTTCTCCAGATCCATAAATGCTACATACATATCCATTTGCTTTTCTAAGTATTTCTCACATACATTCTTCAAAGCAAACACCTGATCCACACATCCTCTACCACTTCTGAAACCACACTGCTCTTCCCCAATCTGATGCTCTGTACATGCCTTCACCCTCTCAATCAATACCCTCCCATATAATTTACCAGGAATACTCAACAAACTTATACCTCTGTAATTTGAGCACTCACTCTTATCCCCTTTGCCTTTGTACAATGGCACTATGCACGCATTCCGCCAATCCTCAGGCACCTCACCATGAGTCATACATACATTAAATAACATTACCAACCAGTCAACAATACAGTCACCCCCTTTTTTATAAATTCCACTGCAATACCATCCAAACCTGCTGCCTTGCCGGCTTTCATCTTCCGCAAAGCTTTTACTACCACTTCTCTGTTTACCAAATCATTTTCCCTAACCCTCTCACTTTGCACACCACCTCGACCAATACACCCTATATCTTCCACTCTATCATCAAACATATTCAAGAAACCTTCAAAATACTCACTCCATCTCCTTCTCACATCACCACTACTTGTTATCACCTCCCCATTAGCGCCCTTCACTGAAGTTCCCATTTGCTCCGTTGTCTTACGCACTTTATATACCTCCTTCCAGAACATTTTTTTATTCTCCCTAAAATTTAATGATACTCTCTCACCCCAACTCTCATTTGCCCTCATTTTCACCTCTTGCACCTTTCTCTTGACCTCCTGTCTCTTTCTTTTATACATCTCCCACTCGATTGCATTTTTTCCTTGCAAAAATCGTCCAAATGCCTCTCTCTTCTCTTTCACTAATAATCTTACTTCTTTATCCCACCACTCACTACCCTTTCTAATCAACCCACCTCCCACACTTCTCATGCCACAAGCGTCTTTTGCGCAATCCATCACTGATTCCCTAAATACATCCCATTCCTCCCCCACTCCCCTTACTTCCATTGTTCTCACCTTTTTCCATTCTGTACTCAGTCTCTCCTGGTACTTCCTCACACAAGTCTCCTTCCCAAGCTCACTTACTCTCACCACCCTCTTCACCCCAACATTCACTCTTCTTTTCTGAAAAACCATACAAATCTCACATTCGCCTCCACAAGATAATGATCAGACATCCCTCCAGTTGCACCTCTCAGCACATTTACATCCAAAAGTCTCTCTTTCATGCGCCTGTCAATTAACACGTATCCAATAATGCTCTCTGGCCATCTTTCCTACTTACATACGTATACTTATGTATATCTCGCTTTTTAAACCAGGTATTCCTAATCACCAGTCCTTTTTCAGCACATAAATCTACAAGCTCTTCACCATTTCCATTTACAACACTGAACACCCCATGTATACCAATTATTCCCTCAATTGCCACATTACTCACCTTTGCATTCAAATCACCCATCACTATAACCCGGTCTTGTGCATCAAAACCAATAACACACTCATTCAGATGCTCCCAAAACACTTGCCTCTCATGATCTTTCTTCTCATGCTCAGGTGCATATGCACCAATAATCACCCATCTCTCTCCATCAACTTTCAGTTTTACCCATATTAATCAAGAATTTACCTTTCTTACATTCTATCACATACTCCCAAAACTCCTGTTTTACTAGTAGTGCTACTCCTTCCCTTGCTCTAGTCCTCTCACTAACTCCTGACTTTACTCCCAAGACATTCCCAAACCACTCTTCCCCTTTACCCTTGAGCTTCGTTTCACTAAGAGCCAAAACATCCAGGTTCCTTTCCTCAAACATACTACCTATCTCTCCTTTTTTCACATCTTGGTTACATCCACACACATTTAGACACCACAATCTGAGTCTACGAGGAGGATGAGCACTCCCCGCGTGACTCCTTCTGTTTCCCATTTTTTAGAAAGTTATATATATATATATATATATATATATCTTTCTTCTTTCATACTATTCGCCATTTCCCGCATTAGCGAGGTAGCGTTAAGAACAGAGGACTGGGCCTTTGAGGGAATATCCTCACCTGGCCCCTTCTTTGTTCCTTCTTTTCAAAAATTGAAAAAAACGAAAGGGGAGGATTTCCAACCACCCGCTCCCTCCCCTTTTAGTCGCCTTCTACGACACGCAGGGAATACGTGGGAAGTATTCTTTCTCCCCTATCCCCAGGGATATATATATATATATATATATATATATATATATATATATATATATATATATATATATATTTTCTTTTCTTTTTTTTTGCTTTGTCGCTGTCCCCCGCGTTTGTGAGGTAGTGCAAGAAAACAGACGAAAGAAATGGCCCAACCCACCCCCATACACATGTATATACATACGTCCACACACGCAAATATACAATACCTACACAGCTTTCCATGGTTTACCCCAGACACTTCACATGCCCTGATTCAATCGACTGACAGCACGTCAACCCCGGTATACCACATCGATCCAATTCACTCTATTCCTTGCCCTCCTTTCACCCTCCTGCATGTTCAGGCCCCGATCACACAAAATCTTTTTCACTCCATCTTTCCACCTCCAATTTGGTCTCCCACTTCTCCTCGTTCCTCCACCTCTGACACATATATCCTCTTTGTCAATCTTTCCTCACTTATTCTCTCCATGTGACCAAACAATTTCAAAACACCCTCTTCTGCTCTCTCAATCACAGCTCTTTTTATTTCCACACATCTCTCTTACCCTTACGTTACTTACTCGATCAAACCACCTCACCCCACATATTGTCCTCAAACATCTCATTTCCAGCACATCCACCCTCCTGCGCACAACTCTATCCATAGCCCACGCCTCGCAACCATACGACATTGTTGGAACCACTATTCCTTCAAACATACCCATTTTTGCTTTCCGAGATAATGTTCTCGACTTCCACACATTTCAACGCTCCCAGAACTTTTGCTCCTTCCCCCACCCTATGATTCACTTCCGCTTCCATGGTTCCATCTGCTGCCAAATCCACTCCCAGATATCTAAAACACTTCACTTCCTCCAGTTTTTCTCCATTCAAACTTACCTCCCAATTGACTTGTCCCTCAACCTTGTTGTACCTAATAACCTTGATCTTATTCACATTTATTCTCAGCTTTCTTCTTTCACACACTTTACCAGACTCAGTCACCAGCATCTGCAGTTTCTCACCCGAATCAGCCACCAGCGCTGTATCATCAGCGAATAACAACTAACTCACTTCCCAAGCTCTCTCATCCACAACAGCCTGCATACTTGCCCCTCTTTCCAAAACTCTTTCATTCTCCTCTCTAACAACCCCACCCATAAACAAATTAAATAACCATAGAGACATCACGCACCCCTGCCGCAAACCAACATTCACTGAGAACCAATCACTTCCTATGTATATACATGTGCATGTGGGTGGGTTGGCCCATTCTTTCGTCTGTTTCTTTGTGCTACCTCGCTAACGCGGGAGACAGTGACAAAGCAAAATAAATCAAAAATAATATATATTATTGTTATCCCTGGGGATAGGGGCGAAAGAATGCTTCCCACATATTCCCTGCGTGTCATAGAAGGCAACTAAAAGGGGAGGGATCCGGGGGCTGGAAATCCTCCCCTATCATTTTTTTTTTTTATTTTCCAAAAGAAGAAATAGAGAAGGGGGCCAGGTGAGGATACTCCCTCAAAAGCCCAGGCCTTTGTTCTTAACGCTACCTTGCTAATGCGGGAAATGGCGAATAGTATGAAAGAAAGAAGTATATATTAGTGAAAGAGAAGAGAGAGGCATTTGGATGATTTTTACAAGGAAATAATTGAAATGATTGGGAGATGTATAAAAGACAGAGGCAAGAGGTCAAGAGAAAGGTAAAAGAGTGAAAAAGAGGGCAAATGAGAGTTAGGGTGTGAGAGTATCATTAAATTTTAGGGAGAATAAAAAGATGTTCTGGAAGGAGGTAAATAAAGTGCGTAAGACAAGATAACAAATGGGAACATCGGTGAAGAGGGCTAATGGGAGGTGATAACAAGTAGTGGTGATGTGAGAAGGAGATGGAGTGAGTATTTTGAAGGTTTGTTGAATGTGTTAGATGATAGAGTGGCAGGTATAGGGTGTTTTGGTCGAGGTGGTGTGCGAAGTGAGAGGGTCAGGGAGAATGGTTTGGTAAACAGATTACAGGTAGTGAAAGCTTTGCGGAAAATAAAAGCCAACAAGGTGGCAGGTTTGGATGGTATTGCAGTGGAATTTATTAAAAAAGGGGGTGACTGTATTGTTGACTGGTTGGTGAGGATATGCAATGTATGGATGGCTCATGGTGAAGTGCCTGAGGACTGGCGAAATGCTTGCATAGTGCCACTGCACAAAGGTAAAGGGGATAAAGGTGAGTGCTCAAATTACAGAAGTATAAGTTTGTTGAGTATTCCTGGGAAATCTTATGGGAGGGTATTGATTGAGAGGGTGAAGGCATATATAGAGCATTAGACTGGGGAAAAGCAGTGTGGTTTCAGAAGTGGTAGAGAATGTGTGGATCAAGTATTTGCTTTCAAGAATGTGAGAAATACTTAGAAAAACAGATGGATTTGTATGTAGCATTTATGGATCTAGAGAAGGCATATGATAGAGCTGATAGAAATGCTCTCTGGAAGGTATTAAGAGTATATGGTGTGGGAGGCAAGTTGCTAGATGCAGTGAAAAGTTTTTATCGAGGATGTAAGGCATGTGTACAAGTAGGAAGAGAGGAAAGTGACTGGTTCCAAGTGAATGTCGGTTAGCGGCAGGGGGTGCATGATGTCTCGGTTGTTTAACTTGTTCATGGATTGGGTTGTAGCATTTATGGATCTAGAGAAGGCATATGATAGAGCTGATAGAAATGCTCTCTGGAAGGTATTAAGAGTATATGGTGTGGGAGGCAAGTTGCTAGATGCAGTGAAAAGTTTTTATCGAGGATGTAAGGCATGTGTACAAGTAGGAAGAGAGGAAAGTGACTGGTTCCAAGTGAATGTCGGTTAGCGGCAGGGGGTGCGTGATGTCTCGGTTGTTTAACTTGTTCATGGATTGGGTTGTCAGGGAGGTGAATGCAAGTTTTGGAGAAAGGGGCAAGTATGCAGTCTGTTGTGGATGAGAGGGCTTGGGCAGTGAGTCAGTTACTGTTCGCTGATGATACAGCACTGGTGGCTGATTCATGTGAGAAACTGCAGAAGTTGGTGACAGTTTCGTAAAGTGTGTGAAAGAAGAAAGCTGAGAGTAAATGTGAATAAGAGTAAGGTTATTAGGTTCAGTAGGGTTGAGGCCCAAGTGAATTAGGAGGTAAGTTTGAATGGAGAAAAAATGGAGGAAGTGTAGTGTTTTAGATATCTGGGAGTGGATTTGGCAGCGGATGGAACCATGGAAGCGGAAGTGAGTCATAGGGTGGGGGAGGGGGCTAAGGTTCTGGGAGTATTGAAAAATGTGTGGAAGGTGAGAACATTATCTCGGAAAGCAAAAATGGGTATGTTTGAAGGAATAGTTGTTCCAACAATGTTATATGGTTGCGAGGCATGGTCTATAGATAGGGTTGTGCGGAGGAGGGTGGATGTGCTGGAAATGAGATGTTTGAGGTCAATATGTGGTGTGAGGTGGTTTGATCAAGTAAGTTATGAAAGGGTAAGAGAGATGTGTGGTAATAAAAAGAGTGTGGTTGAGAGAGCAGAAGAGGGTGTTTTGAAATGGTTTGGTCACATGGAGAGAATGATTGAGGAAAGATTGACAAAGAGGATATATGTGTCAGAGGTGGAGGGAACGAGGAGAAGTGGGAGACCAAATTCGAGGTGGAAAGATGGGAGGGGGTTGCTGTTTTTCATGTGGATGAAGGCAGCAAGTATGAATATGTACATGTGTATATAAGTATATGTCTGTGTATGTATATGTATGTATACATTGAAAGTATAATAAATAATATTAAGTATAAATTTTTTTTCTTCTTCTTTCATACTTATCCACCTTTTTTCTGCATTAGCAAGGTAGCACCAGGAACAGATGAAGAAATGCCCTTGTTAGTTTACATCCATTATCTAGACGTCAAGTATGATGCTCCAAAACCACAGCATCCCTATCCAGATCCAGGCCCGAGACACCTTTATGTAATTTTCCCGAAATATTTCATATGCCCTGGTTCAGTCCAGTAACTACAAGTCTATTATACCACATCACTCCAATTCACTCTATCTTGTAGAAGCCCTTCCCACTCCTGGATTTTCAGGTTCTAACCACTCAAAATCCTTTTTACCCCATTCTTCTTTTCTACAAATTGGTCTCCACCATCTTGTTCCTTCCATTTCTTTTTTCTTTCTATGAAAGACCTACAAATAACATACTCTAATCAAAGGGTATCTTACATGAAAGAAAAAAGTGAAATGGAAAGAAAGGGCAAATTGATAAGAGCTCTGCAAGTGTTTATAGACTTGGATCTTAAAGAAAGGTTATATGAAGAGGAAAAGACAAGTGAATTTCACAACTTAGCATTTCAAGGGAAGAAGGAGGTATCATAATTGCCAATCCTTGAGTGGCCAGCCTCCACATGGAATCTACAGGGAGTAGCAGCCAAATGTGTGGCACCCTGAGGGTGGGAACACATCCAGATGATTAAATTGCAAAAACAGCACCTATACAACAGAGACAGGTTGGAATATCGAGATGCATGCAAAGGGACGACTAAAGAGAGGTGATACCATGAAAATTAAAGACACAGAAGGCTTTTGATTCCACTCACTTTAACAGAAAAGTGAAGTATGAGCCATCTTAGATGTGTGAACAGCATTTCCTACTTGGGCAAATAAAACATGTACATGTGAAACAGCTAATCATAAGAAAAACAATTATGGCACCTATATAGCACTCACAGTTTTGGGGAAGTAGTTATTCTGATGTTGATTATGTGAGAAGAAAGGTGGTGACAGGACAGAAACATGAGGAACACTTCTATCGATAGGACAGGTGGGGGAAGTTGCACCATCGATGACTACTGCAATGGGATGGCCTGAGCAGAAATTATGCATTAGACAATAAAGAGAAGCAATAAACCAATTAAATCTAAGATATAGAGATTAAAAAGTCCCTCCACGGATGACTACTGTGATGGGACAACCTGAGAGTAAACTATGCTTCAGACAACAACGAGGAGCAAGGAAACTAAAGGAATGGAGTTTAGAGAGCAAAGTCTTCTGCCACATCCTGTCAAGTGCACTAGAGATATCGAGGGTTATGACATGTTTCACCAAAACCCCTTATAGAGATGGAGCGCATTTGAGAAGATTACCAGTAGACCTAGCACTGTTTGAGAAAGTGAGAATTTATGAGAATTTCAAAGACTGGAGATAAGAGAAGTGAGAGCAATGGTGTAATAGTTGAAGTGATTAGGGTGGGTGGGCTCCTTTCTCTGGACAGGTGCACTAAGGTGTGCTTCCAAGTGGAAAGAAAAGTCTGGCTTTTCAGACAGGCAAAATAGGTGAGCAGAAACTGCTGCTGGCTCTACCTAAAAACATGGAGGATATGCCATCCCAGCCATATGGCTTTGTTTACCTGGATCTGAGAGAATAACTGAAAGACCCTGCATGAGAAGAACACTGAAAATGGCATAGCTTTAGAGAGAAGAGATAGGGGAGAAGGATTTGAATCTGAATCATCCAAAGTTGAGTTAGAGGAAAACAAGGTGCCAAAAAGAGCAGCTTTATCAGTTGGAGAATAAGCAACATCATGATTAGTTCAGAAAAGAGGAAAAGTTGAATTACAGAAGTTGCTGATGATTTTGTTTAAGGACCATAAAATTTGTCCAGAGAAAAAGAAATCAGGTTAGGGCATTTTCTTTTTATGAAAAAGCACTTAACTCCTTGAGGAACAGTTTTATAATGATTCCTAGCAGGAATGAAAGCACAGTGGGTTTTAGGGAAAGGGAAGAGTTTCATGGTCTGGTACACAGAGCAGGGGCAATCACACCATGACTGAGAGGGGAAATAGATTTAGAGGAAGTTGAGATGTAGGACTCCATTTCAGCCATGATACCCTCTGCTATTCATTCAGTAAAACATGAGGCATCCCAACCATATAAGCAGTACCCATCCCAGGCAAGGTTAATGGAGAAGCGGTGCAGAGATACCATTGAGCTCTCCTAAAGTGCCAAAGTTGATATTTTGAGGGGAGAACAGAGGATGGGCAAGCTCAATTAGAAGTATCAGAAATATGATTGTAGTCAGAGGATCATGAGGGAGCAGAGGTTAAAAAGAGGTTAAGTGTGTTGAGGAGTAGTTGTGACAGTCGGGGACTTGGATAGGGTGTTTGAATAATTGTTCCAGATCATTAAGAGAAATGGAAAAGCCCTCAGCTCCATCCAGATTGTCCTAGTTAGACCCTCAACTAATTCTTGTGGTGTCAACAGAAATCCCCAGCAAAGAGGATCTCAGTACATAGATGAAAAGAAAGCAGGTTGGCACCAAGTCATATGGTCAGAGTTATACATAGTTGAGGAAATTGAGGGAGGGGGGTACAATAAACACAAAAGCAAGGTTATAGAAGGTAGAGAGATTTTGAGCCAGATGGCATCAAAGCTAAAAGACTCAAGATATGCAATGTAAGCAATAGGTGTTTTTGTACAACAGAAGGCCTAAACAATGACATTATAGTTGGAAACCTGATAGTTTAAAGGAAAAGCAGCCTTGGACAGCTGGATTTCAGAGAGAGGTAAGAAATCAGGGGAAGAGGTAATCAGATGGTGCTTAACAAAGGGTAGGTTAGAATCAAGATAGAAATGATGCAGAAATGGACACAGAAAGAACCAGGTCTAGGAGGTATAACTATATAAGTGGGATGTGGGGCCTGGGACCTGCAAAACCTCTCTCAACAGATGGTATCACTCTGAATCAGTGCAGAAGAATTCTGGATTGGTTGTAAGGCCATAAATTGTACAATTTGCAAAGAAAAAAACTGATGAAGATTTGTGAGAGTTATGTGTTGTGTATGAAAAAAACAGCATGTGGGATTAGGGGTGGATGCCAGCAACCCACATGTTGTTGAGGCAAGGGAAAAAAAGACAGCAATCAGGGCCTAAATGGGGGTATGTAACAAATACTGCAGTGATGTCTCACTGTGTCAAAGCCACTGTCCCCTCAAAAACCAGGTGGTAGTACTTCCCTGGATATATATAACCTCTTCGTCAAACTCTCCTCACTCATTCTCTCCTTATGTCCAAACAATTTCAGTACACCATCTTCAGCTCTCTCAACCACACTCTTGTTATTACAAAACCTCTCTCTTACCCTATCATTACTTATTAAATCAACCCTCCTACATCACATCTTGTCTTCAAACATTTCATTTCCAACATAGACACTAAAACTTATCTTCTCTCACACTAGCATGGATATTGTAAACATCATATATAATATACCATTTGGAGGAAGTGATTACATAATGCTTAAGTTTGAATATGTGGTAGAAGAAAACATTAAAAGAGCATAGGTGAAATAGGAAATGGAGAAGATATACTTATGGAAACTTCACAAATCTCAATAATTTCTCAGGTAACACTGACAGGAAAATAAAATTCAGTAATCAGGAACTAGGGCACTGTGTTAAGATCTATAAAATCTACAGAAGTCGAAGCATGGGTAAAATCAAGTCTCAAATACAGAGGAAGTGAAATGAAAGAGGAAGGAATGATGTAATAAAAGATGTCATAAAGCAAAAGCGCAGTGGTAAAGATATAGATGACAATTTAACCAAATAGTATTTGCAAGGTGTAAAAGAACATGAAATGAGTATTGATGGTTAGGAAAAGAGGAACAAAGAAACTTTGAAGAGAATATCTTGGACAAGGCAGCTGGAAATCCAAAATCATATCCTTTAAGTACATCAGAAACCAGATGTCAGTTACGCTGTTAACCAGGCTAAAGGGGTTCAGAGGAAAATATTGTATAGGATGATGTAAGGACATGTGAAGAACTAAATACCAAGATCAAAAGCATTTTTACAGTGGGAGTCACTACAGCCCCAACACTAGTGAGATGGAATGGGCAAGGAGGTTTTTGGAAATTGTTGAGATATCTTACCAAGATATTAAAATACTAAAAGGACTTCACTTATACAAAGCTCATGGTCCTGATGAAATGTCACAGTTTGTGCAAAAGAGGTGTCCAGATATGCCTGACAGACCTCTTGAAATACTGTTCAAGATGTTAATGGAAAGAAGAATAGTGCCAAAGGAATGGAAAATGGGAAACATCACACGTATACATAAGAAAGGGAACTGGGAACTGGCATTGAACTACAGATCAGTCTCACTAAAAAGAGGGGTGAGCAAGGTTCTGGAAAAGACTTTTAGAAAGCAAGTGGAAGACTTTCTGCAGAAGAGAAATTTCTCAAGTAAGAGACAGCATGGTTTTAAGAAGAGGGTATGTGTAACTAAGTTCTTGGGGTTTTATGAGAGCTCAGTCCTGGACAAAAAAATGAAAGGCTGGATGAAGTGTCTGTATCTGGAGTGCCAGAAGGCATCTGACACTGTACCATGCAGGAGGCTGATTATGAAGCTGGATCACTGAGCTGGAAAAAAATGAGAAAGTTCTTCAGCGGATAGAAGGTTATCTCACTGGGAGGGAAAAAAGGATGCATGTCTGAGTTGTCTTTTCCATATGGGTTGAGGTAACTAGTGAAGTGCTACAGGGTTCAGTTCTGGGACCATTACTCTTCTACATCTACGTTAATGACTTATCAGATGGTATGAATCCTACCTGAATATGTTTGTAGATGATGCAAAATCATGAGGAAAGTGAAAAGCAAGAGGGATTGCATCAGCTTACAAGGGGATCTAAACAGACTCCAAAGTTGGTTTGAAATGTGGCTGATGAAATTCATGCACAGGTAGAGTAATGAGGATGGGACAAAGTGAAAGATGGCCTCAAGATGATTATTACCTAGCAGAGAATAAGCTTCAAGATTCTGTGAGAGGAACTTTGGAGTAGACATCATCCCTAATATGTCATCAAAATCCCATATTATGAGAATAGCTAAGGAGAGACTTTTTGCTGGCAAATATCAGAATATCATTCAGATGTATGGACAAAGCAATATTGATCTATCATTTCATATCATAAATAAGGATATAAGGCCAAAACTAGGATATATTTCTCAGGTTTGGTCAATGCAACTACAGAAGCACAAAGAACTCTCGAATAAGGTCCAAAGGAGAGCAACAAAGATGGCTAAATACTTAAGAGAGCTAATCTACTGGGAAATGCTCCAGGCTTTAAATCTATTCACCTTGGAAGAGAAAAGACTGAAGAGTAACCTCATCACAACCTTCATGTTTTTAAAAGAGACTGATGAAGTGGAAGGTGACAGTACCTTGAGAGATGTAGAGATGGGGCAATCAAAGGACAACACATGAAACTGAGTAAGAAACTTGTAAATAAGGAAGTAAAATAAATATTTTTTGTACAAAAGTGGTGGATGAATGTAGTAACAGACTGACTGAGGACATGGTTAATGCAGACAGGATACATAATCCATACAAACTTACATACACAAGAGATGTATGATAGGAGAGATTAAGAGATGGGGTCCCATGAATGTAACACTTCCTCCCTGTACAGAGCCAAAAGGTAATTACATACAGGAAATTACATTCACATCTGTACATTCTCATCTCGGTGGGAAGGAACAACACAAGTCATTCTCTTTCATAAAAAGTTCATTTACAATGCCATCCACACCAACTACCTTGTCACATTTCATCTAACAAATGGCCTTCAGAACCTATTTTTCACTAAATAACTTGCCATAACTCTCACTTCACATACCTCCCTGATCCAAATACCCTACATCTACCATCTTATAATCAAACACATTCAACAATCCTTGAAAGTACTCACTCCATCTCTTCATCTTATCTCTGCTTGCTACCACTTCCCCATTTGCCCCCTTCACGAATACCCCCATTTGTCCTCTCATCTTTCACACAGAATTAACCTCATTCTAAAACAATTTTTCATTTATGAAGTATACCAAATTCATTCACCCTCACTCTCAGTGGCCCTCTTTTCCAGACCCTGCACCCTCCTCTTGACCTCCTGCAACTTTTTCTTCTTGTATATCTCCCAATAACTTTAATCACTTTTCTGTTAGTAAAACTCTTTCCCTGAAGATATAATTTTCATGCTGAAGACAGCGAGCACTTATTCCTTAGTCATTCTGAGCTCAACCCACAAAGACACACACAAAAGATTACCATCCTTTTTGGCTGGTAGTCCCATCAGATAAACATGACTAGCTTCTTGAGTGCTATGGATGCCACAGAGAAGGGGAGCCTAGGATGGGGATAGTAAAGATAAGAAAAACCAATGCAAAATCCATCCTGAAAAAAAGTGTACACAACCTTCATTCTTGAAGACATTTTTGCAATGCAAATGAATCTCAGAGAAATCCCCTGCAATAGGTTCTGACAAAATATTAAATTTCCACTTAAAACATTTTGGCCCAATTACAATTGGAGCTCTTGCTGATATCTTTAATATTTTCAAGCAATACAACAAAATCTCAATTATCTGTAACTTTGACAAAATCATACCCATCCTGAAACCCTCCAAACCACCTGACTACCCCTCCTTCTGCCAGCCTATATAACTTCTGTCTTCCATATATAAACTCCTTGAATACCTGATCCATAATGAATCAACTTGAACATCCCACTGTCATGTACACTGCATGGTTTTAAACCCAATCCCTCCACTTCTACACAGCACACAAACCTCAAGCAACACATTCACTATAGCTTCAACCAACCACAACCTCTCTTCCACAAGCAACACATTCACAATGGCTTCAACTAACCAAACCCTCTCTTCCACCTAGTATTAATGTCAGCAACTATTATTAAAGCTTTCAGCAGTGTTCCTCAGCATATCCTTACCACAAAAGATACTGAAAACACCCTCTGCAACAGCAACAAAATTCATTAGCCAACTTCATCCCAGGCCATCAAGCTAGTCACAACGGCTTTACCTCCAATACCCTAAAGCTTTACATTGTAGTTCCCCAAGCAGCAGTTCTTTCTCCATCCCTCTGAAATTTCTTCATACAAGACCCTCCATCTCCTCCTGAAGAACAAGATGTGAACGTCCTCTCATATGCAAATGATCTTATAATCACATCACAGCACCCTAACACAACCCAAGAATAACAGACAATGCGATACATCACATATATTAAAACACTGGCTCACAAAATAGAATGTCTTCAACACTACAGAAATCTATTATTTCCCTTTACTGATAGTTGGCTTTCACAAGAGCTGAACAAGTGCTTACAGCAAAAGTCTTTCCTATGGCTTTCATCAAGTTTTTAATTTTCAATTCACAAGTCCATCTTTAATCACTAGAAAATGAGTGATGCTGACAATGAACAAATTATGAAAGCCAAAATAAGATTCAGAATTTAATAAGAATTTGAACTTCCCACCAGAGATGAAGATGGTTTATGAACTACAGTGCTCTATCTCAAGCAAAGACAATGCCAATACTGTGGACAATATCAAGTGTGAAGATTTTGATGGCTTCCAAGAAGTCAAGAACATGAAGTGTAAAAAACAAAAACATTTTATGAATGAGGTAAGTCTTAGTGATGATGGTACACCCAGATGTATCAGCGGTCATGCTGATAATGGAGTAATGATAGTTAAGCCTAAGAAAACAATGCAGGAGAGTATGTGAAAAGAGAAAGTTGAGAGCAAATGCAGGTTTAGAAAGGCAAAGGAAAAGGTTAATTAGAGCATTAGTTTGAGAGGAAAAAATTATGAGTAAGTGGAGTGTATCAGATATATGTGAGTGGACATGGCAGTGAATGGAACCATGGAAAGGGACATCAGTCACAAGGTGAGTGAGGGGGTAAAGGTTCTTGAGGCACTGAAGAATGTGTGGAAAGAGAGGATGATATTTAGGGGGATAGGGGAGTAAGAATACTTCCCATGTATTCCCTGTGTGTCGTAGAAGGCGACTAAAAGGGAAGGGAGCGGGTGGCTGGAAATCCTCCCCTCTCATTTTTTTTTTTAATTTTCCAAAAGAAGGAACAGAGTAGGGGGCCAGGTGAGGATATTCCCTCTAAGGCCCAGTCCTCTGTTCTTAACGCTACCTCGCTAATGCGGGAAATGGCGAATAGTATGAAAGAAAAGAAAGAAAAATGGGTATATTTGAAGGTAAAGCCATCCCAATGTTGTACAGTGAGGCATATGCTACAAATGAGGATGTGAAGAGAAGAGGGGAATGATATGTTCAAGGACATTATGTAACAGTAGGTAGAAGGCAGCCAATGATCAGGAAGGTATATAACCAATATGACCTGCCTAGGTATCTGGAGGGTTAGTGATGGCTGCATAGTGAGCCATCACTTCAGTGGCTGTCAAGTTGCACTCCTCTGACTCAGGTAGCTGTCTTTTCTTTCTGCTACAACCACATGTGGACCACTGGCATTCTGTCCACAAACATACAATCTCCTTGTTACACATAACACTTGATAACACTTAACTCATACAGCTTATTCTTTGCAACTCTACATTTTCCTGCAGTGAGCACTGGCTCTGCCTTTTAGCAAAATGGTACTTGCAATAGATAAAAGCTGTAGGTAAGAACATTTAGGCAGGAGCATTAGGTAGAAACATTAAGTAGAAGTATTAGGTAGGAACATTAGGCAGGGGCATTAGGTAAAAGTAGTAGGTATGAATATTAAGCACGAACATTAAGTATACACATTAAGTAGAAGAAACAAGTAGGAACATTAGATGGGAGCCTCTACAAAAACTGTGCTAGAGTTGCTCTCTGCCAATGGCCTGATAAGAGTGAGACACTAAAGGCTGAGCAGCAACTCTGGAGTTCACTAGTTATGGAGACTATTGCCATGGCCATCCCCTGGAGGGAGTTCTAGGAGGGAACAGTCAGAGATATAGACAGACAAATATGCCAATAGCAAGGCCAGGCCTCTTGCCTCAGATAAATCTGTCTAAGAATCACTAGACGAAAATTTCTGCAAGTCTTAGCAAAAAGCTGGTTGTGCTCAAATCGTAAATAAGTTATGCATATCAGATACAAAATAAGTAGACTAAGGGTTCCCAACCTGGGGATTGCTATCCCTTACGGGGTCGCAAAGCCTTGAAAGAACATGGATATTTTTCACACACAAGTCACAGTCTTGGGAGAAATTGAGAGTCTAGGGTACTCTAGAGTCCTTTCAGCAACAGAGTGCAGCAGCAGTAGAGGCCTGATTCAAGGTTGCTTTGGAGCTGCCAAACAAAAAAATGCCTCACACTATTGGAGAGACACTCATCAAACCCTGCATGTTGAAGATGGTAACGTTCATTATTTTCACCACAAAAATTTGATCCATATATCTCCTAACTTTCCTAAGACCCATTTGGTTCTCACTTATGTATTCACTGACATACAACACTCTTGCATACACTTTTCCTGGTATACTTAACAGATTTATTCCCCTATAATTGCTACATACATTCTCAGCACCGTTTACTTTGAAAAGAACAATACTAGCTTTCATCCAACACCTTCTCTTCCATACATTTCAGCGATAATCCCATCCACTCCAGATGCCTTTCTTACCTTTAACCTCATTATTGCCCTTTTTACCTCCCTCCTTGGTATAGGCCCTTGCACTTGTATCCTTTTTCCTCTTAACCTCCATGAACCACCTTTCTGTTAACTCCTTCAGTCTTGTGATATCCTCATCTTTATTTCTTTCCATACCTAAAATTGTATTTCCATCACCGCACATCAGTCCTGGACAGTTTTGCTCTTTTAACTCTTATCAACTAATCTACCACATGCTTTCTCAATTAACCTGTCCCTTACTGTATCTACTGCAACCTCAATGGTCCTGCACCTTATTCACTATGCCTATCTGTTTCAAGATTTCTAAGCTATGTTCTTCTGTTATTTCAACTTAGTCCACTGATCAGTCATCTTCCATTCTGAATTCGTGTCTTAATTTTCCTCTCCTTTTCTAATTGTGTACTTATGTTAAGTTCATCCTAAAGTTTTTTTAATTTTACTATCATGCTCCACCATAGTTCTGCTTGTCTACCTTTATTTCTCTCTGGCATTTCTTCTTCAGCTTGTCCTCTACATCCCCTTTAAGGTATATTCTTGCATTTTCATGGTCACTAGCAATATACTCCGATTCTACCCTGTTAGTCAAGTAGCATATTCAAAGAAGCTTGTTTAACCCGCATTTTCCATAAAATGCAAATTATCAGCAGTCCGGTACCCTTGGCATCATCAATCTCTCTTGGGAAATCCTTGAAATCAATATCAAAGTCTTCCTTTTTTGTCTCACTTGCCTTTTAATCATGCATGTAATTAATCACCTATTTGTACTGTATGGGGAAGGAGCTTTATATCTGTAGGGTCCCATCTCTTTAACAATTTCTTCCATCATACAACTTCTTAAATTTATGTATGCTATCTGCATCATCATATCCCTAGTCATTCTACTACATTCATCCACTAATCTTACAGTTTATAAGTATTTCAATGAAATTTTGTAACAAGTTTCTCACTCATTTTCATGTCTTCTTGTCACTTTATTCCTACATCTCTCAACTGTTCAATGCCCACATCATCAATCTGTTTTAAAAACTTGACAGTCTTGATCAGGTCACCCCTTACTTTTCTCTCTTCCAAAGGAGCAAATTTAAAAGCTCTAGCTTCTTCCTGTCATTCAGCATTCTTAACTCTGGTACCATCTTTATTTCCCACCTCTTAATCCCTCTCTACTACCTCTCTGTGCTTCTTCAGGTGATCAAACTTGAGAAGCATACTCAAGTTTTGGCTTTATATACAATATGAACAGCTTGCTAAATATTTCCTTATTCATACACTTGAAAGCTATTCCAATATTTGCCAGAGCATAGTCTGTCTCCCTAACTGCTCTCCTAATGTGAGATTCTGGGAACAGGTTAAGGATGATGTCAACTCCATGTCCTTCTCCCATTCACTTTAATCCTTCCCTGCAAATAACACCCATATGTCTATCTTTTCTCTTTCACAGCCAGCTTAACTTCTCCATTCCACACTCTCTACCCTTTCTCACCTGTCTAACTCACACCATCTTCATGCCAAACACTTCTCTTTCACATGTAAACAGTGCTTCCCTAAACACCTACCATTCCCCACTCACTTCAATAGTTTCTTTTACTCTCACCTTTTGGCAGATCACACTCAGTTTCTCCTTGTATTTCTTCACACATACCTATTTTCCAAGCTCATGCACTATTACCATCCTCTCCCCAACTTTTCATTTCTTCTTATCCTGAAACCTTTACAAACCTTCACCCTCACCTCTACTAAACAGTGATCAGACATCCCACCAGCTGGCCCTCTCAGTACAGCTGCATCTGAGAGTCTTTCCTTTACATGCTTATTAATTAGTACATATTCCAATAATGCCCACTTTCCATCATCCCACCCCACCATGTATACTTATGTATGTCTCTCTTTTTATACCAGGTATTCCCAATCACCAGTCCTAATTCAGCATACAACTCCACATGATGTTCAAATTTCTATCCACATCAGAAATGCAGCTAACTGAATTATGAATCTTCAGCTATCATTTCATTTAGCTTTATATCCTGTATTACATACTGATGATGCCAAGGCAGATCAATTTTTCTATCAACTCTTGATGCCAGCAACCCCTAGTAATGATTGGCGCATAAGTAGTTGACCAATGATGTCACTGCTCCACAAGACATGCATCCTCTTCCAACAATAACACAAATAATATAGATGCATAAAACTTCCTATACTAAGCATACTCACAGTGGGCAAACTTATTCATAAATAAGTTTAGCTGATGACAAGAGCGGTGTATCTCATCATGATTAATATTAAGAGAGACTGAGCTTACCACGTAGAAAAAAATAGGGGGGAGGGGGGTTAGCAGGATGTTATTGGCAAGAAAGTGCTATGCTAACTCACAGTGGGCAAACTTATTCATAAATTGGTTTAGCTGACAACAAGAGCTGTGTATTTCACCATGATTAATATCAAGAGAGACTGAGTTTATTGAGTTGGAAAAAAAATAGCAAGGGTTAGTTGGATGTTATTGTTTTTAAGTAGGACACATTATAGTTATGCTGTGTACATTTAGCATGACTGGCATCATCTGCCATAGGTCTGTCTACTTCACTGACTAAATCTAATGGTTTGGCCAGAGAACTTTATGATAAGAAGGAAGGTAATGGACTGAAACATAATGGGGGCAAAAGAATGAAAAAAGAAAAGGACTTAAAAGTGAGTAAGCATATAAAAAAATTATGAAGAATTAAAAAACAAAGGGCATATGGCATATGCATGAAACATACTAAATCCAGCCAGATTGAAGGGAAAACTAGCAATCCTGTTACCAATGCTCTAGAATGATTCTGGCCATCACTTCAACACTACTCAATTAAGATATCAATACCAACTAGGCTATCAACATGATGGCACATGCAAAATCTTTCCAAAAGATATCAACCACGGTACATGAATATTCATAAAACAAAACCATTTATTGAATGTTACACACTGGTTTCATTATTGGTAAATCAGTCACCACTTGCTTGTAATGAAATATAAGCATGAATGGAAAAACAACAAGGAAGCAAAAGATGGAAAGCAGGAAAAGACACAAAAGTAGGAGTGACAATAAATGATGAGGGAACAATATGTTTTGGTACTGCCTAAGTCCAAGAGCATCAGGTGGGATGTAATGTGAATGTGCATAAAGGAAAGAACTGCCACTTAAGAGAAAGAAAACTCCTACAGTAGTACTTTTATGGACAGCTAAGAGATTGGGCTGTACTGGGGATATCCTTTCTACTTTACTAAAATTACTGACTTGCTGAGAAATATTTTGTTGCCTGTCATCTGGCTTTAGGTAATCTAAAATATTCAGTGAGTCACTGCTGTCAATCAAACTTTTCTTTCTTTTCTTTCAAACTATTTGCCATTTCCCGCATTAGCGAGGTAGCGTTAAGAACAGAGGACTGGGCCTTTGAGGGAATACCCTCACCTGGCCCAATTCTCTGTTCCTTCTTTTGAGAAAAAAAAAAAAAAAAACTAAAAAATCACTAATATCACACTCTTTAGTCATATGCTCATTGTGAGGGCAAGAGAGACAGGAAACGGTAGTTTGCATGTACAAGGTGTGAGATGAAGTCTTCATTCCAAACAAAATGTGTTGCTGAAGTGCTGAAAGACACTTCAGCAAAGTACTAAGGTGTGACATAGCTGTGTTACACAAGTAACAAGACTGATGGAATACTTAAGGTAGGCTGTAATGTTCAATAAATACTGGAGCAATACTGATTATCTAATAAAGGAATACTGTTGATATACCTTGATAATTTTTAGAGTGGTATATATCAATGAGTATGTGAGAAGTGCAGAAATATTGTTGGGTACATGGGGTAGTGCCAAAAAGTTAGAAAGAAAGCAGTGAATGGTTTCAGACTTCCAGAGAGGAAATGTTCTACTGAAAATATGTTGGATGATAACTAATACTATTACAATGCTTAATATGTTCAGTATGTCTACCACATTAGCATGTTAGTGTATCAGTGTCCAGTGTGAAAAGTGTGTCAGTGCATCAGTGTTCAGTCTGACCACCATATTACTGTGGGGTAGCAAAATGCATACAGAAGTTCTGACATTCTAGGAACGTGAGATAATGCTACACTCACATAATTAGTGTTGAAATAGTTCTGGTAGGGAACTGGATAAGAGATGATGGGATATTCTGAATAAGCACTAATTCCAAAAGAAGTGTTGAAGAATTGTTTGAGATGTGCTTTGTGCTGAAATACTAGAATAAGGGGGAATCTACAATAGAGCACTACACTGTGCTGAAATAGTATGAAGAAGAAATGCTGGAGATATCAAAGAGTAATGAAGTAATGTTGGATGAATGCTAACATAACAGAGAAGTGTTGGCGATAATAAAAAGAGTAAGCTTTCATTAACCAGAATAGTGTCGTGTTAGCACTCAAGTCTAGGGGTTGTAGTACAAATATTGAGTAAGGAGTCATTCTGCACCATGTATGAATTTCTATCAATACAGTATTATACTTGTTTTATGGCACCTTGATGTAAGCAGTTTTTGTCCACTTTGGAAGGATAAATCTTTTAATGTCACCAAACCTTACTCTACCAAAACAAGCATGGTACAATAATAGCCTACAAAAAATTCTAAAATACTCAAATATTTTCATTATCTTTAGTGTGAAATGCTCATAATCAGTAGACAACCTACATTCATGTTCATGGGTACAGTAAAACAAATAGATTTTCTTTAAAAAAACAATAAAAGATGTACAACATTCATCAGTGTCTATTTATCTGCTTATCTATTGACCTTTCATCTACATCCTATTTCCATTCTCAATATAATAGGGTGGATAAGGTACACATAGCCTCCATAGATCACTCACATATGCCTCATGCACAGTGTGTTAAAGGAGAAACATGGTCCTCTTCACTTACTAAAAAAATAAAAATATTTTTCACTTTACACAAGTTAATATATCAAAAGACACCAAGTCTATCCACACCAGCTCCATATGAAAATTCTTTATTTCCCATATATATATACAAATTTCTTTTATCATATCTAATTCCCAGTAACTTATCTAGCATCTTCACCTGAAATAATCCTACCCATTATCAATTCTCTCAATAAATCTCTATGTCCATCTCTTCAGAAGTTTACTTCTCTTCCTCGAATCTTCTGCTGTAATGCCATATATCTTCATGATCAAACTGCCATCTGCCAAATGTTCTGTATACCATAACATCCTAAACAATTTCATCCATGTGGCTTTCTAATAACTTAATACCATGTAACCTTATTACATCATTCCATCTATCCTCCTACTTCCAACCATATTTTCAAACTATCTATCTCAACTGCTCTTATCTCTACATCACCTATACTACTGTACTTCACATCCAAACATTGGTGATGAAATAAGTGCAAGTACCACTTCAGGCAAGCTTCTTACACACTCAGTGCTGAAATTTTTCCTGTTCACCAGAGTTTTCAAAGCATCCCTAATTTCTCTCCCTTGCATGACTCTATTTTCAACTTTAGTTTTCTCATTATATTCCTTACAAAATCTTAAACTTAAATATCTAAATTAAACCACAATTCATGGTTCTTCACCTTTCAAAGCGATCTTCCACTCTAATCTCCAATCCCTTTCAAAAACTTGCATTATATTTCTGTTTGCATTCCCTTTCAATATCCTCCTTGAACCAGATGACCATTCTTTCCAATGCTTCCTCTGATTTGGCTAACAGCAATGTACTATCTGCATACAACAAATCCTGTGACCTCCATTCTCTTTTTTCCTCGTTACTCATTACATTATAATGACCTCACCTTCCTCTCCTCGCATACAATGTCCAATCCATAAAAATATCAAATAACTATTGTGACATCTCACAATTCTGAGGTGCTCAGACATTTATAACAAACACTTATTCATACCACCAATTCTTCTCAAAGACAGACTACTTTTACATCAAAAATACTTAACTGTATTCGATCTTCCATGCACACCATACAGAATTTGAATTTCCCACGTGCTTCACTTTTCATTTTATCATATGCCATTCCTAATGCCATAAATGTTGCATGCATTCTTTTTTCAAAAACTTTCTCCATAACTTGTCTAAATACAATATTCTGACCAACAAGCCCTATTCCCTTTCTAAACCCACCATTTTTATCACAAAGAAGGGGTTCACTAAGCTTTCAGTACAGTCAGTCACTATCCTTCCATACACCTTACCTACTATGCTAAGGAATCATATTCCTCAATATTTCTTACTCTCACCATTGTTCCCCTTTCCAACCTACTGTGGAACAATTACCATACTTCCTTTGTCCTCTTTTCTGTGCTTCCATAAAAATTTCTGGATCAACTTCACAGCAGTTTCACCTCCATTCTTCACTATCTCCTTCAACACACAATTCATAACCATAGCTCTTCTGTTCTTGAAGAGCTTTACTGCTCTTCTGACTTCCCCTTCTGTAATGTTCTTTTCTCCTAAATACCCATTTTCTCTCTTTACCTCTATTCCTACAGTAATATCAGATATCTCTATTTTAATTGAGATAGCACGGGCAACTGAAGCCCTAACTGAGGCCATCTTATTTATGCTATCTATCTATCTTTTCTTTTTTTCTTTCATACTATTCGCCATTTCCCGCCTCAGCGAGGTAGCGTTAAGAACAGAGGACTGGGCCCCTGAGGGAATATCCTCACCCGGCCCCCTTCTCTGTTTCTTCCTTTGGAAAATTAAAAAAAAATAGAAATAAAAAAAAAATGAGGGGAAGATTTCCAGCCCCCCGCTCCCTTCCCTTTTAGTCGCCTTCTACGACACGCAGGAAATACGTGGGAAGTATTCTTTCTCCCATATCCCCAAGGATATCTATCTATCTATCTATCTATCTATCTATATTCATATACTATTTTTTCTACATATATTATACTTAATTGCCATGTCCCACATCAGTGAGGTAGCACAAGGAAACAGACACGGAATGGCCCAACCCATCCACATACACATGTATATACATAAACGCCCATACACGCACATATACATAAATATACATTTCAACATATATATACACAAACATATACATATATACACATGTACATAGTCATACTTACTGCCTTCATGCATTCCTAATTTGAGCTAAGCATTCATTTAACCAACCAGCCCCTAAGGGTGGAAGAACAGCTGAGATGACTGTGGACCAACTATTGCACCACGATTCAAATCCATGCTCTTAACTGTGGGTGGCCCGTGAACGTGTCATGGTCAGGAATGCTAAATGCCACACCATGGAGTTCCATCTCAAATCAGTTTTTTAATGTATTCACCATCTCTTACAAACCTTATCTATTGTTATTACTGTACCAATCTTCAAGACTTGTCTATTACACTTTCACTCCTCACGCATACTTTTCTTCTCCTTTTATGTACTTCCATCTGTAACAGCTCGTTATTCTCTTAGTTTATTTGAACACAAAGTGCTCATTTATTTACAGGTACAGGTACATTTCTTATTCCTCTAAAATTAATGAACCATTAATAACATTTAAAAATCAATTCAAACACATCTGAACATAAGTAAAGAGCTCAAAATCAATAAATATTTCCCACATTAATTCTTAATCCAACATTCCATTCTTTAATACCCAGTCTAATCAACTGTACATTCTGGCTAACTGGGGTCCACTTAACCAAAATGCATCAGGGTATCATCATCCAGTCAAACTATACGTTAATCTACTGGGATCTTAAATATGAATTCGTCTCAGTCAATAAAATTTCCCTCTACCTTAATAATGAAGTTCTACTAATTCAGCCTCCGCAGCAGGTATCACTTAAAGTGAAATCTAGCAACTACAGTTTCCTAGATATATCACTATGAGAATAACAACAAAATGCTACCAATGCACTGCTAAATTTGGTTGCAGCTACTACTACTACTGCTTTGGGGTCATACTATTACATTAATTTCTGGATGCACACTGCAGTTCAGTTTAGTTTCCAAAACCATCCTGAACAAAAAAAAAGTTACATTTGTATTGTCTTAAGAGGTATACAGATAATAATGCAGAGAGAAGAGATTGAGGCAGGCCTTTTTCAGTTGCTTGAAAAGATGGAAATTGTTAAAGCTGGCTTCTCTCAAAGCTCAATATATGCCATCATGCTTTTTTAGTAATGCCCAAGAATGCTGTTTCTTTAGTGATCTACTCCATGATTATGAGAATACTGATCACATGCCAAAGAAAAACTCCAATACATTAAAGAGGAGTAATTTTTGTGGCTGGAATATTAATTACTACATTACACATTTTACTCAGCACAACTCTTGCCATTTCCCTTGTCAAATGAAAAAATGCAAATCAACTCTCATTGCCTCTCATCATGACATCAAGCTAATGTAGCTATGAAGCATGATCAAGTATAATTAGAGTAAGCTTTTTATGCCACAAAAATACATCCTATTGTTATCTTTACAAATCAGTTTTTGCATCACATGGTGAACAAATGCACAAACAAGAAAAACAAATCCTTTTAAGTACTACAACTTGTGCAAATCTTACACAATTAGAGTTTAACTGTAAAAATTCTTACAATACCAGAACTTGGAAATATTTTCTTTATTATAATCTGCAGATTCCCATACCTTATTAATGAACATGAAGCCATGAACATTGCTTAGTTACATGAAACTAATTTCTGCCAGTTACCTGACTACTACTTCAAGTGACCTGACTGGCATAGTCTGGCTGACTGAATTAATGAAGATAATACATAGACAAATTGTAAAAGCTTCCTTCTAAAATATCTACATAATTGAATCTCAAAGCAGCCAGCCTCCTTTGACACATAAATTGTAACACCCTGGAATAGAGTTATACTCATATTTCACACTTGTTAGCCACCATCCTCACTCCCTAAGGGTGGGTTAAGTGAAGGACTTTCAAATTCCGCTGGTGAAAAATTTTTTTTTTTTTTAGGACTTTCAAATTTCGCTGGTGATGAATGTTTTTTTGTGTCTTAAAACATCCTACATAATAATAACCTTCAAACTAAACATATGCTTCTTAGAAGTTTTTCTTTGTCTAGCTTTAATTGTTTTTAATAAAAGGGAAAATGCAGTCAGTACTGCTCACCTAAATCAAATCTCAACAACAACACTGTGAATAGCAGTAAAAGAGTGCAGCTCAGAATGTTTTCATTGCTACAGCGCAGATAATGACTCTAGCACTGTAAATAAACCAAAATCTTAACGTGGATAACAGTGCTCTTCATATCTTTATCACAGTAACTTTAACCAGGTTTCTGGACACTCCTTTCCCAAGACAGAGCTATGTTGAAGCATGAATATTGTATTCTTATTTTTTCCTTAAACCCGTAAAAAAATAATAATCAACACACCCCAGCATTTTGAAATGATTTTCTTGATCTTTCATACTTTCTTTGGTTTCCTTAAAACTACTTCTTAAACTCTAGTTCCTAAGTCATGAAACAACAAGACTGTCTTAGTTCAAGTCAAATACATTCAGCTATTTATGTGACTAGTTGAACATTTTGAGTCCACAAAATGGGGCTGTCCATCAAAGATATGAGCTATTTTGCCCTTATTCTCTTAATCCTATTTTCAAACTACATATTGTATTAACTGTAAAGTAGAAATATTTCTGTATCTACTCAATTTTCAATTCAATTTCTCTTTCTAAAACACTAATGCTCACAGATAATTCTGAGCTGGTTGGGGTGATAAAACTTTTTGTGCTCATCATAGAGATGCTTAATCATTTTCAATGGCAATGTGCATCTAGAAGGCTCTTAAAGGGGACAAGTTGTCACTGGGATGAACCAGGGCATGAAAAGTGGTTGAGGGAACCACTTTTGTGGGGCTTGATTATGGATAATGGGCTCTAGTTTTGGTGCACTTCACATGACAGTTAGACTGAATGCAAGTAATTAAGGCTATTTCTTTGTCTGTTCCAAGCACTACCATGCTAATGCAGGAAATGGTGAACATGTTTAAAAGAAAAATTTACTTCATCCGGAAAGGAGCTTTGATGACTTCTTTTCATTATTATCAAAACTCAATTGATCACTTACAGCCCATGTTCTTTAACTATCAATTAACTCACGATATCCAAAATCTGTCCATGACGACATAGCACAAGCACATAATAATCTATTTAAGCACAGTTACATCTTTATATGGTCCTTGCAATCAGAGTATTTTTGGCCTTACATATGGATTGTTAATTTTACTACCAAGAATAATTTAGCTCTATTGAACATGTTCTCAATTTCAAAGTTGGAACTTTACAAATTGCTCTACAGATTTATTCTCTTCTCATTTTGCTTGCCTTTTGCTTTTTTAATTAGCATCATCCTCTACATCATTTAGTTATATGACTTATGGGTTCAGGTACTGTTCATTCTAGGCTCCAATCTACACAATACCACTGAAATTATCCTAAAGTTGCTATGGCTCCATTCCACTTCCATTGCATGCCAAGAGTTCTCAGTGATGACATGGAGGTGCAAAGCTTCATTGCTTCAATATATGTGTTTCCAGGGGACAAGATGAAAAAGCAAAGCTTTAGTACTCTACTGTTATCAAATTTGAGGAAAGTGTTCTACACTCATGGAGACCAATTTCTTGAATTTTCAATGAGATTAACTCATTAAAGGCAGGTGACATTAACTGCAGTTCATATGGTACAAGCCAGACAATGTTACTTAACGTTGGGCAATTTTGCATCATAATTGTTTTTTGAATTTTGGCAATGTGGCATTACTGTCATGACCTCTGTTTACCCATTTCTGTACACAGCTACCGTGGATGAAAACAGCTACCCTTGCTTGCCCATCCGTGGTCAGCATCAGTATTAGCTATTATTTAATGTTTGTACAGTAGAAGGCAGGCAACATTACACAATGTTGGGCACTTTTGTGTCGTAATTGTATGGTGAAATTGAGTGATATGGCATCTGACATGTACTACCATGCTCTCTGTTTGGACACGCCTGTTAACAGCCACCTACGCTCGCCCAGCCAGGGTCAACGTCAGTATCAGCTTAGACAATGGAAGGTGCCTAGCCCTCACCCCACAACCAGCTTTGATGCAGCATTGTATAAGTAACACCATTTACCTTTGTTTTTCATCCAATTTCATCTACTTATGTTTATATTGGATTATTCCTTGATACTTTATTATTCCGAAAATATGCCACCTTACACAGATGTATAAAAAAAAAAGTTGCCTGCCTTTAATGGCTTAAGCAGTCTTTTATACCTTTGTATATTGTAAGTATTCATTGTCTCATTAGTCTGTTTATTCTGACTAACCACCATCCTAATATTAAACCCATAATTCTTAACGTCCTATCTCTAGCATTTTAGCCATATTTTTGCTATGTCCTCTGCTTACTTTGGTGCTGCATCACATAAAGAGCTGCTCTATTAGTATCATCCAAATGATTTAGAAACTTAAAGACTGTTTTCAGGTTCCCAAACTCTCTTCTCTCCTCCATGGTGTATAGTTTCGTAGCTCTGAGCCCCTCATTATGGCTCAATTCTCTTTAATTGATCTCCTCTGTACCATCTCAATCAGATCTTTGTGCTTCTTTAGGCACAGTGACCAGACTTGAGAGATAATACTCCAGTTTTGGTAAGGTATAACATGCGAACAATTTTACAAACAAATCCGTATTCATACATCTGAATACAATTTTTATATATATATAGACAGCTTGCCTCTTTCACAAATTTCCTTATGTGTAGCTTAAATGATGAAATAAGCACAATGTCAGGACCTAGATCTCTTTCATATACAAATTCCTGTAATTCATTTCCCACCAGGTCATAATCAAACAGAAACCTTCTCTCACTTTGTCCCATTCTCATCAACTTGCATTTACTTGGACTGAATCTCATCATCCTATAATCTGTCCAGCTTTGGAGTTTGTCCAAGTCCCCCAAAAGGTCGATGCAACCATCAATTTCTCTCATGACCTGGGCATCATCTGTGCCCAAGTTTAGATACAATTCTAGTCCATCAGGCAAGTCATTTACATACACCAAGAAGAACAGTGGGCCTAAGACCAAGCCTTGCAATAAACCACTTATGCCCCCTGCCCACTCCAAGGATGCACCTCTTACCTGTGTTCTTTAAATCTTTCCAATAAGGTAGTTGTCCACTCAGTGAAGGAGCCCACCCCTTTCGGGCAATCAAAGAACACAAAGTCTACCCATCCCTTTCTTTGATCGAAGATGGAGCTCACCCTGGCATAGATATCTAAAAGATTGCTTATGCAAGTCCTTCTTTCCCTACACCTGTTATCTCGCACTTAAACAAAAATATATATATGTCCTTTACAAAAAGTTATCCATTTGTTTTCTGATTATCTTCTCCAATGTTTTACAAACTAAACTTGTTACTGTGATACTGAACTGTAGTTTAGTGCAGTATCCAAACCCTTTCTTAAGTACTGGCACAATCTTTACTCTCTACATCCTAGGAACAATACCTTCCACTAATGGCTTGACCAATGTTTCTAGTGCTCTAACAAGTGCCTCGGAACATTTCTTTAGCAATTAAGACCATGGGCCTTACATGGGTAAAGGTATCTTATAGCCTACTACTACCATTTCTGTCAGTTAATATACATTCTAAGACTTTATTTCTCTCACACCTTGGTAATGCTAGTGTATTAATGTCCTCCATTTAACTCCTCTCATATTCCCTTGCAATGCTCAAGAATTTCTTCCCCCGAGTCCCTTTGCCTGATCTGATGCTCTTTTACCAAGATTTTGTTCCCGATGAACATATGCAAAATATTTGGATCATCTTTTGCTTTTTCCACAATGCTGCTTTCAAAATTTACTACCTCGCTTACTTTACAGTGCTTATTCCTTGCTCTTACCTTTCATATGCTGGCAGGCTGCCGTGTTTTTAGTATCTCCACAATACAGTACAAACCTGAGCTCTCTCACTTTAAATTTTAATTGAACCGTATCTCTCCATTTTGATTCTCCTCATCTGTTGGCAACAATGACAAGTTTGTTATTTCTTGTCTTGCTGCTGCTTCTTTAACTGTTAGTAATTCAGAAGTATTTTGCTCACAAACTGAAGCAGCCACTATACATTAGTGTTTAGTTAATGATAATGCTAACACCAGTCTTATCAATGGATTTTTATAGCAACATGCTATCACTAAAGAAACAGTTTTTTCAGAGTGCAAAAAAGCCTCTCATCACTTTCAATGGCCATGTGCATCTTAGAGGACATTATCACCATCAATGTAAACTAGAAATCTGAAAAACTCTTAGATCACTTGTTTCAGCTATGCATCTATATACAAACCAGAAGGACCCGTGAATTCCTCTCCCTTTATTGCTGGACTTGATCCAGAGATATGGTAAGGATGATATGACAATTTTTCAAATCCTATATTTTTTGCCGTGGACTGATACTAAATGGAGCAAATATGATGCCAATCACAAACATGTACATACAAAACATATCTTTATCATTCCCAAGTTCAAACTGGTATAAACCACGAGTACTGCACCATCCATCTAGTTTCTACCAAGTGCAAATTTTTCCATGTTTGTCTGTCTTCCTCCTGTTATTGATTAATACTGGGAAAAGTGGAGGGGGTCCTCACAAGATGCTCAAATTCATTCTTATTTGGATAATATTCCAAATGTCCATCCACAACTTTTTGATGCAGTATTCAATTCCTTAGCAATCAAGGCCAAATTCTAAAGTTTCATTATCAATTAGTTTCCTGCATATAGTTTGAAGAAGTAACTGGCTACTGTACCTCATTTCTGCAGTTCCCTTTATTACACATGCACTAGGCGACAAACTTTCCTATGGATCATACAAATAAACTTATCATCTCATGTCTACAAGTTTTCAGATTCCCTTAGTTGTAAACTTTTTAGTGCTTATTTCAAGGTCAGATGATTAACTCCAAATGTTACTATGACCATAAATCCACTACTATTATCATTTGATCTTACAATACATGCTTCAAAACATGATTACTCAACGTTTGTTAATTTTTGGCCAAAACATTGCATTGCAACAGCTTTTAACAATATAAATCTTCAGGACTGTTCTTTTTCAATGGGGAATAAAGTTATTCAGGGACTCAGAGAAAATTTAGTAGCAACTCATTGTCTAAGATGGTAAGATCCTTTGTTTCCAAAACTACTTACGCATCTAACATCTGATTACAAAATATCTTTTTAACCCATTCCCATTACTAAAAAATAAACATACTCAAGCAAATTAATCATTCTGTAGTGAATTTTCAGGTCTTTTTTTTTCATATGGAGTTTTTCATTCCCCAGTTCCTGGATCCAAATGCACAAAAGAGCACATCTTTTCTTTAGTCGAGATGATTTGGGGAAATTTAAATTCATCAATCCATTCTCATTCTTCAAATAAAAGTTTTCATGATGGTTCACTGCAACTTGAGCAGATGCTCATACCACAGTTTCCTTCCATTCTAACCTCTTACCTGTAAGTAAAGTAATTAAGTAATCAAAGCATTCGATACCAGGTTACTATCAGTCATTAAACCTTAACCTTATAGAGCTACAATCCTTTGCAAACATTACCCTCTAATTGTGTCATTTCAATGGCATTCTTTTTTCAAAATAATTTCAATATCACAGGCCCCAAGGTCTTCCTGGCACCATACGCAATCTTCTATCTTTGCAAGCTCTTACCTTTAAATCACACTATAAAATTTACAAAGAAAAAATGCAACGTTAATATTTCTTCATAAAAAATGCAACATTAACAATTTATCATAAATAGACTTTTAAGAGCATAAAAGTTTCCATAAATCTTATAATGATTGGCACCTTTAACTCATTTTAGGTACCCTATGAGTCATCTCTTGCTGACATTTTTAAAATGCCGAACATCCTTTACTTTCTTTCTAAACCAAGCAGAATTTTATCAGCCAAGGTATCATATGTCAAGATAATAAGTCATATCACAATATGTCTTTTGTTATTTTATGAAGAGGCTTCTTAGTAAAATTTACACTCAAGGACATGGTTACATATAAGACTGCTAATATACCAATATGAAGATAATCAAGATCAGTTAATTTTGACTTGCTGGCCTACGGAACTCTGCAGGGGTCAGTTTAGTAGTTTCTGATGTCAAGGAGGGCCATTGTTGCTTTTTACTATTTCTGTACAGTTTTATGTTACAGAGGTATCTTAACGGATAATCTATTATACATCATTGTATGAAAGGGGGACCCTGGGCTACATATCAATTAAGTTCCTAGACCTTATTCATTAGGCAATCTCTTCAAAACTTGGAAAATATAATGAAATGCATAAATAAAAGGAAATACCTGTACTTGACTGTAATCAAATATTACAAATTGTATTCCTAGTAAGTATAGTTAATAGAATATCATTTTAAGCAACATAATGAAAAAATATGTAGTTCAACAGTTCATACATGTGAGTAACTGATTGTATGTTAAGTAATCAAATATTGTTTTTGGAGCTTGTTCATATGATGCACTGGCCTGCCACAGTTTAGACAAAAAGAGAATATCACTGAATTTTCACTGTGAAACAGACAACATCTACCTGAGGCTGGAAGCCAACAGGAAGAGACATTTGAGATCATTAGCCTCTCAAATCCTTGCATACCCTCATTAAGATGGTGTGGGAATTATGCTGAAGAACCTGGGCAGCCACTACCACTGTTGGCTTGATTGAAAGCTGTAAGTTGCTGTCTACAAAAAAGTGCATCTAGTGTGTTGTGCAAATCTAATACAATGTTTTGTTAATTTTTTTTTTTTTTTGCCGCTGTCTCCTGCATTTGCGAGGTAGCGCAAGGAAACAGACGAAAGAAATGGCCCAACCCACCCCCATACACATGTATATACATACGTCCACACACGCAAATATACATACCTACACAGCTTTCCATGGTTTACCCCAGACGCTTCACATGCCCTGATTCAATCCACTGACAGCACGTCAACCCCGGTATACCACATCGATCCAATTCACTCTATTCCTTGCCCTTCTTTCACCCTCCTGCATGTTCAGGCCCCGATCACACAAAATCTTTTTCACTCCATCTTTCCACCTCCAATTTGGTCTCCCACTTCTCCTCGTTCCCTCCACCTCCGACACATATATCCTCTTGGTCAATCTTTCCTCACTCATTCTCTCCATGTGCCCAAACCATTTCAAAACACCCTCTTCTGCTCTCTCAACCACGCTCTTTTTATTTCCACACATCTCTCTTACCCTTACGTTACTTACTCGATCAAACCACCTCACACCACACATTGTCCTCAAACATCTCATTTCCAGCACATCCATCCTCCTGCGCACAACTCTATCCATAGCCCACGCCTCGCAACCATACAACATTGTTGGAACCACTATTCCTTCAAACATACCCATTTTTGCTTTCCGAGATAATGTTCTCGACTTCCACACATTTTTCAAGGCTCCCAGGATTTTCGCCCCCTCCCCCACCCTATGATCAGCTTCCACTTCCATGGTTCCATCCGCTGCCAGATCCACTCCCAGATATCTAAAACACTTCACTTCCTCCAGTTTTTCTCCATTCAAACTCACCTCCCAATTGACTTTACCCTCAACCCTACTGTACCTAATTACCTTGCTCTTATTCACATTTACTCTTAACTTTCTTCTTTCACACACTTTACCAAACTCGGTCACCAGCTTCTGCAGTTTCTCACATGAATCAGCCACCAGCGCTGTATCATCAGCGAACAACAACTGACTCACTTCCCAAGGTCTCTCATCCCCAACAGACTTCATACTTGCCCCTCTTTCCAAAACTCTTGCATTCACCTCCCTAACAACCCCAAAACAAATGTGGCCTTTTGTCTTTTCCTAGTGTTACCTCATGTGTGTGTGTGTGTGTGTGTGTGTGTTGGGGGCACTCAGTCTCTAGCCATCATATATAATGCACCGAAACCACAGCTCCCTTTCCACATCCAGGCGCCACAAAACTTTCCATGGTTTATCCCATACACTTCACATGCCCTGGGTCAATCCATTGACAGCACATCGACCCCAGTACACCACATCGTTCCAATTCACTCTATTCCTTGCACGCCTTTCACCCTCCTGCATGTTCAGGCCCCGATCACTCAAAATTTTGTTCACTCCATCTTTCCACCTCCAATTTGGTCTCCCACTTCTCCTTATTCCCTCCACCTCTTGGTCAATCTTTCCTCACTCATTTTCTCCATGTGACCAAACCACTTCAAAACACCCTCCTCTGCTCTATCAACCACACACTTTTTATTATCACACATCTCTCTTACCCTTTCATTACTTATTCGATCAAACCACCTCACACCACATACTGTCCTCAAACATCTCATTTCCAGCACATCTGCCCTCCTCCACACAACTCTATCTATAGCCCAAGCCTCGCAACCATATAACATCGTCAGAACCACTATTCCTTCAAACATACCCACTTTTACTTTCCAAGATAACGTTCTCGACTTCCACACATTTTTCAATGCTCCCAGAACTTTTGCCCTCTCCCCAACCCTATGACTCACTTTCACTTCCATGGTTCCATCTGCTGCCAAATCCACTCCCAGATATCTAAAACACTTCACTTCCTCCAGTTTTTCTCCATTCAAACATACTTCCCAATTGACTCGTCCCTCAACCCTACTGTAACTAATAACCTTGCTCTTATTCACATTTACTCTCAGCTTTCTTCTTTCACACACTTTAACAAACTCAGTCACCAGCTTCTGCTGTTTCTCACCAGAATCAGCCACCAGCGCTGTATCATCAGTGAACAACAACTGACTCACTTCCCAAGGTCTCTCATCCACAACAGACTGCATACTTGCCCCTCTTTCCAAAACTCTTGCATTCACCTCCCTAACAACCCCATCTATAAGCAAATTAAACAACCATGGAGTCATCATGCACCCCTGCTGCAAACCGACATTCACTGAGAACCAATCACTTTCCTCTCTCCCTACTCGTACACATGCCTTACATCCTCGATAAAAACTTTTCACTGCTTCCAACAACTTGCCTCCCACACCATATATTCTTAATACCTTCCACAGAGCATCTCTATCAACTCTCTCATATGCCTTCTCCAGATCCATAAATGCTACATACATATCCATCCTCTATCACTTCTGAAGCCACACTGCTCTTCCCCAATCTGATGCTCTGTACATGCTTTCACCCTCTCAATCAATACCCTCCCATATAATTTCCCAGGAATACTCAACAAACTTATACCTCTGTAATTTGAGCACTCACCTTTATCCCCTTTGCCTTTGTACAATGGCACTATGCAAGCATTCCGCCAATCCTCAGGCACCTCACCATGAGTCATATATACATCAAATAACCTTACCAACCAGTCAACAACAACAGTCACCCTTTTTTTTCTTTTTTTATAAATTCCACTGCAATACCATCCAAACCCGCTGCCTTGCCGACTTTCACCTTCCGGAAATCTTTTACTACCTCTTCTCTGTTTACCAAATCATTCTCTCTTACCTCTCTCACTTTGCACACCACCTCCACCAAAACACCCTACATCTGCCACTCTATCATCAAACACATTCAACAAACCTTCAAAATACTCACTCCATCTCCTCACACCACCACTACTTGTTATCATCTCCCCCATTTGCCCTCTTCACTGATGTTTCCCATTTGTTTCCTTGTCTTATGCACTTTATTTACCTCCTTCCAAAACATCTTTCTATTCTCTCTAAAATTTAATAATACTCTCTCACCCCAACTCTCATTTGCCCTCTTCTTCACCTCTTGCACCTTTCTCTTGACCTCCTGCCTCTTTCTTTTATACATCTCCCACTCATTTGCATCATTTCCCTGCAAAAATCACCCAAATGCCTCTCTCTTCTTTTTCACTAATAATCTTACTTCTTCATCCCACCACTCACTACCCTTTCTAATCTGCCCACCTCCCAAGCTTCTCATGCCACAAGCATCTTTTGCTCAAGCCATCACTGCTTCCCTAAATACATCCCATTCCTACCCTACTCCCCTTACATCCTTTGTTCTCACCTTTTTCCATTCTGTATTCAGTCTCTCCTGGTACTTCCTCACACAAGTCTCCTTCCCAAGCTCACTTACTCTCACCACTCTCTTCACCCCAACATTCTCTCTTCTTTTCTGAAACCCTCTACAAGTCTTCACCTTCGCCTCCACAAGATAATGATTAGACATCCCTCCAGTTGCATCTCTCAGCACATTAACATCCAAAAGTCTCTCTTTCACGTGCCCATCAATTAACATGTAATCCAATAACACTCTCTGGCCATCTCTCATTCTTACATATGTATACTTATGTATATCTCTCTTTTTAAACCAGGTATTCCCAATCAACAGTCCTTTTTCAGCACACAAATCTACAAGATCTTCACCATTTCCATTTACAACACTAAACACCCCATGTACACCAATCATTCCCTCAAGTGCCACATTACTCACCTTTGCATTCAAATCACCCATCACTATAACCCGGTCTCATGCATCAAAACTACAAACACACTCACTCAGCTGCTCCCAAAACACTTGCCTCTCATGATCTTTCTTCTCATGCCCAGGTGCATATGCACCAATAATCACCCATTTCTCTCCATCCACTTTCAGTTTTACCCATATCAATCTAGAATTTACTTTCTTACACTCTATCACATACTCCCACCAATCCTGTTTCAGGAGTAGTGCTACTCCTTCCCTTACTCTTGTCCTCTCATCAACCCCTGACTTTACTCCCAAGACATTCCCAAACCACTCTTCCCCTTTACCCTTGAGCTTCATTACACGCAGAGCCAAAACATCCAGGTTCCTTTCCTCAAACATACTACCTACCTCTCCTTTTTTCTCATCTTGGTTATATCCACACACATTTAGACACCCCAATCTGAGCCTTTGAGGAGGATGAGCACTCCCACATGACTCCTTCTTCTGTTTCCCCTTTTAGAAAATTAAAATACAAGGAGGGGAGGGTTTCTAGCCTCCCACTCCCTTCCCGTTTAGTCGCCTTCTACGAGTGAGGAATGTGTGGGAAGTATTCTTTCTCATTATCTATGTCAATGATCTGTTTCAAATCTAAAAAGTTGTGATCAGGTTACCCCTCATTTTTCTCTCTTCTAAGATGGGCAAATCTAAAGCCTCTAACCTGCCCCTAAAGCTCAGGTCTCTTAATTCCGGTACCATCTTTACTGCCATCCTGTGGACCTTCATCAGTTTTTTGTGCCTCTTTGGGTGCAGTCACCAAAACTGTGAAACATATTGGAGTTTTTGCCTTATACAGGATATGAACTGATTGCAAAGTATTTCACATCCATATTTGTGGACAAGGCGAGTTATGTTCCTGTTTACTCTCTTATATTACTGGTTTATGCAATATGGGATATCACACTTAGATATTTCATAACAATTAGAGAAAGGTACTCCATCCACTTGTTTTCAATAAACCACTTCTAAATCGAGATGGCATATACAATCACAAGTTACACTGTACAAGTCCACTTGAATTAGATGAGCTTAAGTACCAGGTACTCTTTTTTGGACATCTGTATCTCTAGAATGGTTAAAGATAAGGTGAATGCTTCAGAATTTCTAAATTCTAGTATAACTAGCTGACACACCAATACTAAATTATATAAACACTAGAGGAAAGTGTCTGATACTTAATATGGTAACACTATCCAGAGTTAAAACTTTCCCAGCTATATACTTCACATAACTCTCCTTATATGAAATATTACTTGTGTGAAGTATACTTCTTGGATGACAGATATAAGTCTATTTGGTATGATCCTCCATTTCTTATTGCTTAAAGTAAAAGCAATAATGACATCTTTGAATAATTAGTAATCTCAAACCAATGAACTTTTCTTGTATCAATACTAAATTACATAAACACAAGAGGAAAGTGTCTGATACTTAATATGGTAACACTATCCAGAGTTAAAACTTTCCCAGCTATATACTTCACATAACTCTCCTTATATGAAATATTACTTGTGTGAAGTATACTTCTTGGATGACAGATATAAGTCTATTTGGTATGATCCTCCATTTCTTATTGCTTAAAGTAAAAGCAATAATGACATCTTTGAATAATTAGTAATCTCAAACCAATGAACTTTTCTTGTATCAATACTAAATTATATAAACACAAGAGGAAAGTGTCTGATACTTAATATGGTAACACTATCCAGAGTTAAAACTTTCCCAGCTATATACTTCACATAACTCTCCTTATATGAAATATTACTTGTGTGAAGTATACTTCTTGGATGACAGATATAAGTCTATTTGGTATGATCCTCCATTTCTTATTGCTTAAAGTAAAAGCAATAATGACATCTTTGAATAATTAGTAATCTCAAACCAATGAACTTTTCTTGTATCAATACTAAATTATATAAACACAAGAGGAAAGTGTCTGATACTTAATATGGTAACACTATCCAGAGTTAAAACTTTCCCAGCTATATACTTCACATAACTCTCCTTATATGAAATATTACTTGTGTGAAGTATACTTCTTGGATGACAGATATAAGTCTATTTGGTATGATCCTCCATTTCTTATTGCTTAAAGTAAAAGCAATAATGACATCTTTGAATAATTAGTAATCTCAAACCAATGAACTTTTCTTGTATCAATAGATATATAGCTTCATCCACTACTGAGGACTCAGATCAAAGTGTTTTAAGCATATTTTTCAATATCCTATACATCCTGGGAAGCCCTATTTTTATGGGTATTAGGTATTTCATTTGACGAGGTTGAGGTTTTCAAACATGCCTACATAAGTATTTCTACATAAATCCTTTTCTTTTACTGACTTTGTTATAGAGGAATAAGGATTAACTAAAAAGAAATGCGAGTCCATCTCTGTTGGAACTGATGAATTTACTTCTCTTATGGTATAACATAAAGGAAATACACCACCTTCTTTATGGTCCGAATGGGATAACATAATAATTTCATTTAGCAAAATATAGTCTAAATCCCCAAACATATTACAAAACAGTTACATCTTTTCTGCCCCTACTCCTTGTCTACCATATATTTACCATTGTATTAGCACCTTTTCCTGAACCCAACGGAATGTTGAATTCTGTACAGGATTTTAAGCAAAGTGTATGACCAGCCATTCCAACATTAAAATTTTCCTTTAAACAACTATTACTCCATGGTCACTGACTTCCACTCGCATGTATCCTTCTCTTCCTTTAGTTAGATGGCAGGCATAAAAAAAAAAGCTCTGAAGTAATGGAAAATATATTTATCCATATAAATATTGATACCTGTGATATGACAGTATAACTTCTTTCAACAGTCCCTGATCTGATAGTGCCCTGCATGGTCCCCACCGAAACTGAGATGTGAAAATTACGCCCATCCTAAAACACTGCTGTACGTATGTAGTCGGATGATGGCAGCTGGGTTTGATTATTTATACGTTTTGCCAATACTTTTACAACATTCCAACTCTTCATGAATGTTTTAAATCAGTCAGCCAAGACGAGCCAGTACGGTCCAAGAAAGAATTCATCAGAAAACTGGTACATAATTTCCATGGTAAAACAAGCCTCTTGTGGCTTTAAAACTAATCTTTAACTCAAGTAAAACTAAACAGCATGTACTGTATGGTGTCCTTGCAGAAAACAAAGGTTTTCGTTCAAACTGCAAGTGATTGAAGAAAAGTGTCACAAGAAATGAGGTAAAAAGAAGGAAAGACATAGGTTAAGTATGAAAGAAAACATGAAAAGTTACTCAGGGGAGAACATAACTATACCCCAAATTGTAACATTCTGATGCAAGACATTCTGCACTTGAAAACTTGGGCACAATCTTGAATTGTGACACATAACACTTTGTACTTGTGAGCCATTTGATACGAGAAATTTCTTACCTTCATATCACATCCTTTTCATCTAATGAGGTACTTCTGTACTTATGCATATTACAATTTGCGAGACTTTGGGAAAAAGAGATTCTTAACCATAAATATTCAATGTATAAAATAATTTTTTCCTTCAATATAATGTCAGGATATTTCAAGGTATTTCTGTACATATGCAACTTTCAATGTTACAGAAGTCACTACACAATTCGTATCTCACCAACTGGCAAAATACATCCATATCCTACCATCGGTGGTCTGTCTTTAAACAAGACTGCTTGACACAAGTCATGGTTTGCATGATTACTGTGTGTGTGTTATGAGGAGAGATTTACACTTGTGATGCCTCATCTCAAACCTGAATATGCATCAAACCTTTACTTTTATGTCCACACACACACCCCAACCTAAGCCAGGTTCCTCTTTATTGACCAGCCCAAATGGGAAAATGAAAAATTGGGTTGGCTGTGGGTCAACTGCCAGGCCTACGATTCAAACATGGGTGGCCCTGTGCCTGAGATATGGTCAGCAATGTTAGCCACTATGGAAGCTCATGTATGCTGCTGTACCTGCCAGCCTTTTACTCACTGCCTCTAATATTGGTGCAGTCAATTTCAGTATGTCTGCAATGAATGGGAGTACAAAACATTCCAGCAGCAACTAAAACCCTCATTAGCACTTTTTCCATTAAGTTTTCATTAATTCTTGACCAAAGTGCATCATGACAGAGTGTGGTACTGTTTAAAGATAATTTGACAAGTTGTTTCTGTTAGAGTCCATCCACATGAGCTAGATTGAAAATCATTTTGCTAAAGGATGTAGACCCTTTTATAGCATGGGTTTCATTTGTTTGATTTACAATAATTTGACAGGTCTTCCTGGAAAGCAACCTATCACAAGTTGGGGTACAGGTGAAGAAGAACTGTTAAGAATAAGAGGAAATGGAAATTATATTTCAGACAGACAGCCATGTTTCAAAAGAGGAAAAAAATGTAATAAATTTAAGATTCATGCAGTGTTCTTATTTCTGTACACACACACACACACACACACATATAAATATATATATATATATATATATATATATATATATATATATATATATATATATATATATATATATATATATGAGATGTGCAATTTCCCTAATATAAGTTTGACATATATTAGGCAATATCATAGGCTGTGCAGTGCTGTAATTTTCATTTCCACTTCAACAGAGTTTGCAAACACTTAGACCATGGTACATCTCAGTGACATACTGATAAAGGAAAGCTACTTGCTCTTCTATGTCTAAAATGATGGTGTACATACAAAGATCATAAAGAGCAAAGAAAGACATGAAAGAAGAATCATTGTGGTGGTGGTTGTGGGTCAGTTTAGAGTACCTCCCCTGGAGAGTCTTGACACGAGACAGAAGATCGACGTGCCCTGCTGAATACTGCTCGATCACATCCTTTACGTCGTATGGCTTCAGCGCTTCCTTAAACTTGCGCCGGGCCGTGAAATATTTGATCTATACCCAGGAAGGGAGACCAGTTAGTGTGATGAATGTTAAGAAATAGTAGTTTTTGAAGATTGTACAGAAGAGACCTGAAAATTTTCATGAATCTACAAACACATGAACAATAAATCAGCTAAAGCAACTGTGTAGGGGTAAGAAATGAAGTTTTATCATCTCTACTCATAATAGAGAGGAAATAGTACCTAAAATACATCAGTTGCTGTACATACACAGGAAAAATTCAGAATTTTTTGGCAACTAAATCTAAACCAAAACCTTTGCTGGATTAACAGAAATCTGCTCTTGTAGTCAAGTCTGCTTAAACTTTCAAGAGAGATCAAAGTTCATATCTAAGGTCAGTTGTAGAGTTGTTGACAACAGTGTTCATATCAGGGAACATATCAGACACAGGAGTTGGTGTTGATAGCTTTGTCTCTAATGAAAGTTATGGGCACTACTAATCTGTAGAGGAAGTTAAAATTTAACTTTCAAAAAGGGCAGCATTACAAAGTTCTGGAACTTGATCATTGCTCACTTTGAATTTTAGTATAACATTTACATACTGCGCTCCTAACTGTAGAAACACTGACTCAAATCTAGTTACTTACCATTTCTATTTTACATTTTAGGCAAAAAGTATGCATATAAAAAAGGCATATTCATACATAATTCAATACTCAACAGTCATGTTACAAACATAAATTGTTAATAAACATACTCAACTGGCAGTTCAACACTCGAAAAACTTCTAAAGGTACACACAGAGTACAGGAACAAAAGAACACAGTAAGCCACAATAAATCAATATATGACACTAATATCTAAGTCTCAATCTATCACATGATGTTCTTGTTCCAGGTGGCAATGTAACTGCAAACAGAAAAAAATATTCACATATGTCTCTAATGATAGGAATTTATGAAAATAGTTTAGATCTTAAGATTAAAGTGCTACTGTCTCATGTAAACAATGTCCAAAAAAACTTGAGAAGTGACCCTAAATCATAACAGAGAACACTAATCATTGGATAGCCATTCAAAGATTAAGCCATCAAGACTGTAAAATCAAATATTTATCCTGTTACCTGAGCTCGTCATTATATGGTAGCACTTCATGCTGCTCTGCTAGGCAAGAGAAAGAATATACTTGCATAAATCCTGTGAGCTCAAGGGAAAAGGAGAAAACTGGTTTGGAAATGTTATAGGAGTAGAGTCAGTGCTTGTTGTAAGGATAAGTGCTGAGGAAGATGATTTGCTACTACTGAAGCAGGAGTTGTGGGAGTGTGAAAGAGCACAAGGAAGTGAACTCTACACTGATGTGGGTAAAAAAGTGAACTGTGGGAAACATGATTATTAGTACTTATGCACCAGGCTATGAAAAGGAAGATCATGAGAAGCATGTCTTTTGGGAGCAACTGAGTGTGTCAGCAGTTTCGATGGTGGAGACCAGGTATTAGTGATGGGTGATTTAAATCTGAAGGTGAGTAATGTGGCAGTTGTGGGTATAATTGAGGGGAACAGGGTACTCAGTAAAGAGAATAGTGAACAGCTTGTGGAGCTGTGTACTGAGAGAGGGCTGATGACCAGGATTACATAATTTAAAAAGGTGGACATACACAAGTACACACATGGGAGTAAGAAAGATGGTCAGCTGGCATTAATGGATTACATACTAATTGATATGTGTGCAAAAGGGAGACTTTTGGATGCAAATGTGCCAGGAGGGGCAGTTGGTGGGATGTCTAATCATAACGAGGAAAGGATGAAGATCTGTGGAGGTCATCGGAAAAGAAAAATCATTATGGGTAAAAAGAGAATGTCGAGTGAGCAAGCTTGGACGAGAGATTTATGTGAGGAAATGCCTACCACAAGAGACTGAGTGATGAATGGCAAAAGATGATAGCAAACAAAGCTAAGGGAGTAGGTGATGAATGGGAGGTGTTTTGGGAAGTAATGCTGGCCAAGTGTGAGAGCAGTGTAAACTGTGAGATATGCAAGTTAGAAAGGGCAGAGAAGTGGGATGATGAAATAAAGTTGCTACTGAGAGAGAAGAGAGGTATATGGACAATACTTACAGGGAAGGAATATAAATGACTGGAGATGATTGACATAAAGTGGCAGGAGGTCAAGACAAACATGTAGGGGTTGAAAAAGAGGGCAAATGATAGTTATGGCAAACAAGTATATATAAAACTTCAGGGGAATATGTTTTGGAAGGAGGTTAATAGTGTGTGATAATCAGGAGAACAAATGAGAACATCAGTGATATGGAGCAAATGGCAGATGTAGGGTGAGTTGGGGTGGTATGCTGAGAAAATCGTGGAGTGGTTTGGTGAAGAGGGAAGAGGTGATGAAGGCCTTGTATAAGATGATATGTGGCAAGGAGTGGATGGTAATGTAGCTGAATTTCTGAAGAAAGGGGATGACTGCATGTTTTATCAGTGAGGACTTTCAATGTATTTATGGATCATGGTGACATGCCTGAGGATTGAGGAAAAGCATGTATAGTACCACTGTATAAAAACATGGGGGATAAAGGTGAGTGTTCAAACTACAAAGGTGTACATCTGTTGAATGTCCTGGTAAGTTGTATGGGAAAGTAGTGACTGAGAAGGGAAAGACATATAGAGAGCATCAGACTGGGGAAGTACTGTGTGTATTCAAAAGTGGTAGAGGATGAGTGGATCAGGTGACTGATTTAACAAATAAATGAGAAACAGTTAAGAGAAACAAAATGATCTGCATGTGATATTCATGGACCTGGAGAAAGCACATGATAGGGTTGATAGAGATGCCTTGTGGAAGGTCTTAAGAATGTATGGTGTGGGAGGATAGCTGCCAGAAGCACTAAGAATTCTTTTCAAGGTTGTAAGGCATAAGTACAAGCAGGAAGAGAGAACAAGTAGTTCCAAGTGAGGGCTGGTCTCTGGAAGGGGTGTGTGTGACATCATCATGGCTGTTTAATTTGTTTACGGATGGGGTGGAGAGGGAGATAAATGTAACAGTCTTGATGAGAAGGGTGAGTATGCAGTCTGTGGGGGACAAAGGGGGCCTGGGAAGAGAATCAGTTGTTGTTTGCTGAAACAGAGCATTGGTGGCAGATTCAACTGAGAAACTGCAGAAGTTGATGACTGACTTTCAGAGAGAGTAAGAAAGGTGGTTATTAGGAGGGTAGAGGGCCTGGTTAATTGGGATGTGAGTTCAAATGGAGAAAATTTGGTAGAAGTGAAGTGTTTTAGATACCTTGGAGTGGGCATGGCGGCAAATAGAACCATAGAAGAGGAAGTAAGTCATAGAGTGAGTGAGTGGGATAAGGTTTTGGGAGCACTGAAGAATGAGTGGAGAGATCATTATCTACAATGGCAAAAATTGTTGTTTGTAGGTATGGTACTCCCAATATTATTATATGAATGCAAGGCTTGGGCTGTAGATAAGCATGTAGGAAAAAGGGGTGGAAGTGTTGGAACTGAAAAGTTTGAGGACAATATGTGTTGTGAAGTGGTTTGATTGAGCAAGTAATAAAAGGGTAATAGAAGTTTGTGGTAATAAAGAATAGGGTGGTAGAAAGAGCTGAAGAGGCTGTGCTGAAATGGTTTGGACATATGTAGCGAATACGTTAGGAGAGGTTCACAAAGAGGATATATATGTCAAAAGAGGAGGGGACATGGATATAGAGGCCAAACTGGAGATGAAGGATGGAGTGGAAAAGATTTTGAGTGACAGGGCACCAAAAGTGTAAGAAAGTGAAAAGGATGCATGGGATGCAGTAAATTGGATTGATGTGGTATACAAGGGTCAATATGCTGTCAATGGACTGAAAAAGGGCATAGGGAAGCAACCAGGGAAAATCAAGGAATGGTTTGTGGAGTCGGGTTGTGGACGGAGGGCTGTGTGGTTTCAGAGCACTGCATATGTCAGCTAGAGAAAGGATTTTAGCAAATACGGGTTTTCTTTGTTCTGTTCCTGGCGCTACCTTACTAGTGCAGGAAACAGTGATCAAGTATGAAAAAAATAAAAATCCTGTGAACCACAGAGATGAATGGGACATTAAATGATTTCCAAATTCAAGTAAGACATTTCTAAGGGCAGAAAAGGGTGAACAAGGGCACTTGTACTTCTTGGAATTCTGCCAAGACAAACAAGACCCAATTACACACAAACTCTTTCCCCACTCCTTAATCAAACAGATATTCATCATACACCCACTGATATGTGCATATATCGAAATCCTCAATTTTTACTGAGATACTTTCTTAAGGAGCACCACATAAAATGAATTCATTAATAATGATATCAAATACTAAAGGGAAAAATTGCAACTACCCCATATCTTTCTTCACAAGTAAATTAATGCTTTCTTGCCTGCTCTGTCTCACCAGCCATGATAGATAATCCACACAGGCAAACCAAACAGAATCATGGGGTTCATCAACCATATGAATGGTTATTTGTTATGCTTTATTGACTAAAATATCAAAACACATGCAATCTTTTTCAATGTTCACAGAGTGGCTAAGAAATATTCACAGCCAACCACAGCAGTCTAAGCAACATCCACTCTTGAAAACCTCATTTAATTTGTACCTAAAGCAATCAGAAACAGCTAAGTCACAGTCTGTAGTGTTAGCAATATGTTATTCAACAAGCACACTGAAGGCATGAATAATTCATTTAAGACTGCCACTGAAATTAAGAAAAACAATTCATGAAAGTAAATTCCAAGATAGTTTGCTTCTGAATTTCCAAAAGGCATATCTATGACTTGGATAATCTAAAGAAAGCAACTTCTTTCACAAATGGCAGATTTCAATATAATCACACTGATGTAACTTCTAAACAAGGATACTAGAATATTCCTGATAGTAAAATCTGTTTTGAAAGCTGTAAAATTTTTCTTCCTGCAGAGGGAACCCTATGATCATAAAACACGAGAAAGACACTCCTGATATGCAGCCAGAGGAGCCCATCTGACCTTTGATACCTTGACCCTCCACCTACCTAAGGGTAGATACAGTTGCCTGCAAAATTTCAGCTTCAGCTCTACTCCTGGGTGGCAGTCTTATAAATATGATACTGTCGCAGTTTCTTTTTCTACCCACCTCCCTCAATCACTAGGGATATGAGGAGGAGTGGGGGAACTAGGGTACACCACTTGGGTAGATGGACAGACTGCTGGATGTTGTGCGTGTTCATGCACGTGTAGTTACTACTTGTGTACTATGGGGAGAGAGTTTTATACTAGTGTTGCCCCATCTCTTAACCCAGTATTCATATATCATGTCTTCCCTCCTATATATATTTATCGTATTTGTTTATTTTGCTTTGTTGCTGTCTCTCGCGTTAGCGAGGTAGCGCAAGGAAACAGACGAAAGAATGGCCCAACTCAGCCATATACACATGTATATACATACACGTCCACACACGCAAATATACATACCTATATATCTCAACGTATACATATATGTACACACACAGACATATACATATATACACATGTACATAATTCATACTGTCTGCCTTTATTCATTCCCATCGCCACCTCGCCACACATGAAATAACAACCCCCTCCCCCTCATGTGTGCGAGGTAGTGCCAGGAAAAGACAACAAAGGCCACATTTGTTCACACTCAGTCTCTAGCTGTCATGTAATAATGCACCGAAACCAAAGCTCCCTTTCCACATCCAAGTCCCACAGGACTTTCCATAGTTTACCCCAGACGCTTCACATGCCCTGGTTAAATCCATTGACAGCACGTCGACCCCGGTATACCACATCATTCCAATTCACTCTATTCCTTGCACGCCTTTCACCCTTATGCATGTTCAGGCCCCAATCACTCAAAATCTTTTTCACACCATCCTTCCACCTCCAATTTGGTCTCCCACTTTTCCTCGTTCCCTCCACCTCAGACACATATATCCTCTTGGTCAATCTTTCCTCACTCATTCTCTCCATGTGACTAAACCATTTCAAAACACCCTCTTCTGCTCTCTCAACCACACTCTTTTTATTACCACACATCTCTCTTACCCTTACATTACTCACTCGATCAAACCACCTCACACCACATATTGTCCTCAAACATCTCATTTCCAGCACATCCACCCTCCTGCGCACAACTCTATCCATAGCCCACGCCTCACAACCATACAAAATTGTTGGAACCACTATTCCTTCAAAAATACCCATTTTTGCTTTCCAAGATGATGTTCTTGACTTCCACACATTCTTCAAGGCTCCCACAGTTTTCGCCCCCTCCCCCACCCTATGATTCACTTCTGCTTCCATGGATCCATCCGCTGCCAAATCCACTCCCAGATATCTAAAACACTTCACTTCCTCCAGTTTTTCTCCATTCAAACTTACCTCCCAATTGACTTGACCCTCAACCCTACTGTACCTAATAACCTTGCTCTTATTCACATTTACTCTCAACTTTCTTCTTTCACACACTTTACCAAACTCAGTCACCAGCTTCTGCAGTTTCTCACATGAATCAGCCACAAATGGTGTATCATCAGCGAACAACAACTGACTCACTTCCCAAGCTCTCTCATCCACAACAGACTGCATACTTGCCCCTCTGCCCAAAACTCTTGCATTCACCTCCCTAACAACCCAATCCATAAACAAATTAAACAACCATGGAGACATCACACACCCCTGCCGCAAACCTACATTCACTGAGAACCAATCACTTTCCTCTCTTCCTACACGTACACATGCCTTACATCCTCGATAAAAACTTTTCACTGCTTCTAACAACTTGCCTTCCACACCATATGTTCTTAATACCTTCCACAGAGCATCTCTATCAACTCTATCATATGCCTTCTCCAGATCCATAAATGCTACATACAAATCCATTTGCTTTTTGAAGTATTTCTCACATACATTCTTCAAAGCAAACACCTGATCCACACATCCTCTAGCACTTCTGAAACCACACTGCTCTTCCCCAGTCTAATGCTCTGTACATGCCTTCACCCTCTCAATCAATACCCTCCCATATAATTTACCAGGAATACTCAACAAACTTATACCTCTGTAATTTGAGCACTCACCTTTGTCACCTTTGCCTTTGTACAATGGCACTATGCAAGCATTCCGCCAATCCTCAGGCACTTCACCATGAATCATTTTTTTTTTTTTTTTTTTTTTTTTTTTTATACTTTGTCGCTGTCTCCCGCCTTTGCGAGGTAGCGCAAGGAAACAGACGAAAGAAATGGCCCAACCCCCCCCCCCATACACATGTACATACACACGTCCACACACGCAAATATACATACCTACACAGCTTTCCATGGTTTACCCCAGACGCTTCACATGCCTTGATTCAATCCACTGACAGCACGTCAACCCCTGTATACCACATCGCTCCAATTCACTCTATTCCTTGCCCTCCTTTCACCCTCCTGCATGTTCAGGCCCCGATCACACAAAATCTTTTTCACTCCATCTTTCCACCTCCAATTTGGTCTCCCTCTTCTCCTCGTTCCCTCCACCTCCGACACATATATCCTCTTGGTCAATCTTTCCTCACTCATTCTCTCCATGTGCCCAAACCATTTCAAAACACCCTCTTCTGCTCTCTCAACCACGCTCTTTTTATTTCCACACATCTCTCTTACCCTTACGTTACTTACTCGATCAAACCACCTCACACCACACATTTTCCTCAAACATCTCATTTCCAGCACATCCATCCTCCTGCGCACATCTCTATCCATAGCCCACGCCTCGCAACCATACAACATTGTTGGTACCACTATTCCTTCAAACATACCCATTTTTGCTTTCCGAGATAATGTTCTCGACTTCCACACATTTTTCAAGGCTCCCAAAATTTTCGCCCCCTCCCCCACCCTATGATCCACTTCCGCTTCCATGGTTCCATCCGCTGACAGATCCACTCCCAGATATCTAAAACACTTCACTTCCTCCAGTTTTTCTCCATTCAAACTCACCTCCCAATTGACTTGACCCTCACCCCTACTGTACCTAATAACCTTGCTCTTATTCACATTTACTCTTAACTTTCTTCTTCCACACACTTTACCAAACTCAGTCACCAGCTTCTGCAGTTTCTCACATGAATCAGCCACCAGCGCTGTATCATCAGCGAACAACAACTGACTCACTTCCCAAGCTCTCTCATCCCCAACAGACTTCATACTTGCCCCTCTTTCCAGGACTCTTGCATTTACCTCCCTAACAACCCCATCCATAAACAAATTAAACAACCATGGAGACATCACACACCCCTGCCGCAAACCTACATTCACTGAGAACCAATCACTTTCCTCTCTTCCTACACGTACACATGCCTTACATCCTCGATAAAAACTTTTCACTGCTTCTAACAACTTGCCTCCCACACCATATATTCTTAATACCTTCCACAGAGCATCTCTATCAACTCTATCATATGCCTTCTCCAGATCCATAAATGCTACATACAAATCCATTTGCTTTTCTAAGTATTTCTCACATACATTCTTCAAAGCAAACACCTGATCCACACATCCTCTACCACTTCTGAAACCGCACTGCTCTTCCCCAATCTGATGCTCTGTACATGCCTTCACCCTCTCAATCAATACCCTCCCATATAATTTACCAGGAATACTCAACAAACTTATACCTCTGTAATTTGAGCACTCACTCTTATCCCCTTTGCCTTTGTACAATGGCACTATGCACGCATTCCGCCAATCCTCAGGCACCTCACCATGAATCATACATACATTAAATAACCTTACAAACCAGTCAACAATACATTCACCCCCTTTTTTAATAATTTCCACTGCAATACTATCCAAACCCACTGCCTTGCCAGCTTTCATCTTCTGCAAAGCTTTTACTACCTCTTCTCTGTTTACCAAATCATTTTCCCTAACCCTTTCACTTTGAACACCACTTTGACCAAAACACTCTATATCTGCCACTCTATCATCAAACACATTCAACAAACCTTCAAAATACTCACTCCATCTCCCTCTCACATCACCACTACTTGTTATCCATCTCCCCATTAGCCCCCTTCACTAAAGTTCCCATTTGTTCCCTTGTCTTACGCACTTTACGCACTATATATATATATATTTTTTTTTTTTTATACTTTGTCGCTGTCTCCCGCGTTTGCGAGGTAGCGCAAGGAAACAGACGAAAGAAAGGGCCCAACCCCCCCATACACATGTATATACATACGTCCACACACGCAAAATATACATACCTACACAGCTTTCCATGGTTTACCCCAGACGCTTCACATGCCTTGATTCAATCCACTGACAGCACGTCAACCCCGGTATACCACATCGCTCCAATTCACTCTATTCCTTGCCCTCCTTTCACCCTCCTGCATGTTCAGGCCCCGATCACACAAAATCTTTTTCACTCCATCTTTCCACCTCCAATTTGGTCTCCCTCTTCTCCTTGCTCCCTCCACCTCCGACACATATATCCTCTTGGTCAATCTTTCCTCACTCATCCTCTCCATGTGCCCAAACCACTTCAAAACACCCTCTTCTGCTCTCTCAACCAGGCTCTTTTTATTTCCACACATCTCTCTTACCCTTACGTTACTCACTCGATCAAACCACCTCACACCACACATTGTCCTCAAACATCTCATTTCCAGCACATCCATCCTCCTGCACACAACTCTATCCATAGCCCACGCCTCGCAACCATACAACATTGTTGGAACCACTATTCCTTCAAACATACCCATTTTTGCTTTCCAAGATAATATTCTCGACTTCCACACATTCTTCAAGGCCCCCAGAATTTTTGCCCCCTCCCCCATCCTATGATCCACTTCCGCTTCCATGGTTCCATCCGCTGCCAGATCCACTCCCAGATATCTAAAACACTTCACTTCCTCCAGTTTTTCTCCATTCAAACTCACCTCCCAATTGACTTGACCCTCAACCCTACTGTACCTAATAACCTTGCTCTTATTCACATTTACTCTTAACTTTCTTCTTCCACACACTTTACCAAACTCAGTCACCAGCTTCTGAAGTTTCTCACATGAATCAGCCACCAGCGCTGTATCATCAGCGAACAACAACTGACTCACTTCCCAAGCTCTCTCATCCCCAACAGACTTCATACTTGCCCGTCTTTCCAAAACTCTTGCATTTACCTCCCTAACAACCCCATCCATAAACAAATTAAACAACCATGGAGACATCACACACCCCTGCCACAAACCTACATTCACTGAGAACCAATCACTTTCTTCTCTTCCTACACGTACACATGCCTTACATCCTCGATAAAAACTTTTCACTGCTTCTAACAACTTTCCTCCCACACCATATATTCTTAATACCTTCCACAGAGCATCTCTATCAACTCTATCATATGCCTTCTCCAAATCCATAAATGCTACATACAAATCCATTTGCTTTTCTAAGTATTTCTCACATACATTCTTCAAAGCAAACACCTGATCCACACATCCTCTACCACTTCTGAAACCACACTGCTCTTCCCCAATCTGATGCTCTGTACATGCCTTCACCCTCTCAATCAATACCCTCTCATATAATTTACTAGGAATACTCAACAAACTTATACCTCTGTAATTATTAGTGAAAGAGAAGAGAGAGGCATTTGGATGATTTTTGCAGGGAAAAAATGCCATTGAGTGGGAGATGTATAAAAGAGACAGGAGGTCAAGAGAAAGGTGCAAGAGGTGAAAAAGAGGGCAAATGAGAGTTGGGGTGAGAGAGTATCATTAAATTTTAGGGAGAATAAAAAGATGTTCTGGAAGGAGGTAAATAAAGTGCGTAAGACAAGGGAGCAAATGGGAACTTCAGTGAAGGGCGCAAATGGGGAGGTGATAACAAGTAGTGGTGATGTGAGAAGGAGATGGAGTGAGTATTTTGAAGGTTTGTTGAATGTGTTTGATGATAGAGTGGCAGATATAGGGTGTTTTGGTTGAGGTGGTGAGCAAAGTGAGAGGGTTAGGGAAAATGATTTGGTAAACAGAGAAGAGGTAGTAAATGCTTTGCGGAAGATGAAAGCCGGCAAGGCAGCAGGTTTGTATGGTATTGCAGTGGAATTTATCAAAAAAGGGGGTGACTGTATTATTGACTGGTTGGTAAGGTTATTTAATGTATGACTCATGGTGAGGTGCCTGAGGATTGGCGGAATGCGTGCATAGTGCCATTGTACAAAGGCAAAGGGGATAAGAGTGAGTGCTCATATATACATATATATATATATATATATATATATATATATATATATATATATATATATATATATATTTTTTTTTTTTTGTCGCTGTCTTCCGCATTTGCGAGGTAGCGCAAGGAAGCAGACGAAAGAAATGGCCCAACCCACCCCCATACACATGTATATACATACACGTCCTACAGAGCTTTCCATGGTTTACCCCAGACGCTTCACATGCCCTGATTCAATCCACTGACAGCATGTCAACCCCGATATACCACATCGATCCAATTCACTGTATTCCTTGCCCTCCTTTCACCCTCCTGCATGCTCAGGCCCCGATCACACAAAATCTTTTTCACTCCATCTTTCCACCTCCAATTTGGTCTCCCACTTCTCCTCGTTCCCTCCACCTCCGACACATATATCCTCTTGGTCAATCTTTCCTCACTCATTCTCTCCATGTGCCCAAACCATTTCAAAACACCCTCTTCTGCTCTCTCAACCACGCTCTTTTTATTTCCACACATCTCTCATACCCTTACGTTACTTACTCGATCAAACCACCTCACACCACACATTGTCCTCAAACATCTCATTTCCAGCACATCCACCCTCCTGCGCACAACTCTATCCATAGCCCACGCCTCGCACCCACATAGCATTGCTGGAACAATTTCCCATGTTTGTGAGGTAGCATTAAGAACAGAGGACTGAGCCCCACAGAGAAAATCCTCACTTGGCCCCCTTCTCTGTTCCCTCTTTTGGAAAAGTAAAAAACTGGAGGGGAGGATTTCCATCCCCCCGCTCCCTCTCCTTTTAGTTGTCTTCTACGACATGCAGGGAATACATGGGAAGTATTCTCTCTCCCTTATTCCTATTCATATGCACAATATAAATAAAATGAAGCAGAAATGGATATGTTAGATTGGAACTAAGAGGAACTGATACCTTCTCTGGGGTACTGCTAGCAACGAACAGAACCACAATTGCTGTTGCCAGAAATGCTGGAAGACACTGGCAGTACAGAGAGGCTCAGGTGTCATAGTAAGGCTGTTGTGTATCTTACAACCAATGACTGAATATATATATCATCCATTGTGTTTGGGTGGTAATGATAAGATGACAATGTATCTATTCACGCATTACTCCTAGATTTGTGAATGGAGTAGTTACATTATTTCATAAACATGGAATACTTGAAAAACATTCGTGGGAAAATAAAGTGGCCATGTTAATGATAAAGTTTTGGATAAGGTTTAGTACTGACTTTTCCTCCATCTAGTGTCATATCTGCTTAAAGTCCATGCACTGACAATCAAGAATGGTCTAGAAAATGGTCGATCCTTGGAAATCCATAGAGATATAAAAATGTATTTCATTCTTCATTACAAAAATAAACATAATGTATATAATAATAGAAATAATCTTAAGAATATAAGAAAAAATATTCAAATAAGGAATATACAATTGTTCAAGTAAATAAATATAAATCTACATCAGAATCATATATCATTATACACATTCACTCAATACTTGGTCCATCCTCCATTACTATTAATGACTTTTTGTAGCCAATTATCTGAAACAGATGCCACAAGACTATAGATGACTTGGAGGCCTCTTTAGAAACATTTCCACTCTGCCATGATATGTTCCAGCTGTTAGCAAGATGAGTGCTTCTGACCCAGCTTAAAAGCATTAACTAAATTCGCCACACATTTTCAATGGGGTGTAGGTCACATCCCTAGATGGGCCAG